>NC_133651.1:165037041-165242207 GCF_009905375.1 Apium graveolens
ACCTTCAAAATCAGGAGTTAAGAGTCAGTCAGTTTGATACAAACCACAAAATCCTTGTTTTCATTATGGTAGTTTATGGCATTCCATTTATACTTGTAAGGAATATCATAGTTTGTACTATGATTATTATCAAATAAAACCTTCTTTGAAGAAAGTTTCCATTGTTCCTTCTAGTGTAAATTCTGATTCAAAGTCTGATAATGTAAATTCTGATAAGAAAAATGTTAACATAAACTCTGATGCTAAATCCGCTGCAAATTTTAACAAACTTAATAAGGCCAAAGGATCCAAGCAAGTCTGGGTCCTTAAAACTAATAATTAGTGGTCTTTGTGATTGCAGGGCAACAGGAAAAATATTCTAGTTCTGGACAGTGGATGTTCAGAACATATGACTGGAAATAAGGCCCTGCTATCAGACTTTGTAGAGAAAGCTGGCCCAAGTGTTTCTTATGGAGATGGCAACATTGGAAAAACATTGGGATATGGCAATATCAATCTTGGGAATTTCATCATTAAAGAAGTAGCTCTGGTCTCAGGACTTAAACACAACCTACTGAGTATAAGTCAAATCTGTGACAGAGGTTATCATGTTGATTTCTTTGAAGAACACTGTGAAGTTGTGAGTAAATCTAAAGGCAAAGTTGTTATGAAAGGATACAGACGTGGTAACATTTATGAAGCTAAGCTTTCAACAAGTACTGATGGCTCTGCAATCTGTCTGTTAAGTAGAGCATCAATTGAAGAAAGCTGGAATTGGCATAAGAAACTCTCATTTAAATTTCAACAATATAAATGAACTTGTCAAGAAAGATCTTGTGAGAGGATTGCCAAACACAGTATTTGCTCCTGATGGTCTTTGTGATTCATGTCAGAAAGCCAAACAAAGAAAATCTTCATTCAAGAGCAAGACTGAATCATCAATTCTTGAGCCTTATCATCTTATACATGTTGATCTATTTGGTCCAGTAAATGTAATGTCTATTGCAAAGAAGAAGTATGCTTTGGTCATAGTGGATGAGTTCATCAGATACACATGGGTGTATTTCTTGCACACAAAAAGTGAAACTACATCTATCTTGATTGATCATGTCAAACAGCTGGATAAAATGGTCAAAGATTCTGTGAAAATTTTAAGGAGTGATAATGGCACTGAGTTCAAGAATTTGATAATGGAAGAGTTCTGCAAAAGCCATGGAATAAAGCAGGAATTTTCTGCTCCTGGAACTCCACAGCAAAATGGAGTTGTTGAAAGGAAGAATAGAACTCTCGTTGAAGCTGCACGTACAATGCTTGAAGAAGCAAAGCTTCCAACCTATTTCTGGGCTGAAGCTGTGCAGACTGCTTGTTTTACTAAAAATGCAACACTCATTAACAAGCATGGAAAAACACCATATGAGATGGTGAAGAAAAAGAAGCCAAATCTGAAATATTTTCATGTATTTGGATGCAAGTGTTTTGTTCTCAAGACTCATCCTGAACAGCTATCAAAGTTTGATCTAAAAGCTGATGAAGGAATCTTTGTTGGATATCCACTTTCCACAAAAGCCTTCAGAGTCTATAATTTGAGAACAAAAGTGGTCATGGAATCTATCAATGTCTCTTTTGATGACAAGAAGATCACTGGTCTTAAAGATTTCGTTGACCATGATCAGCTGAGATTTGAAAATGAAGACTCATATTCTGATACTGAAAATCCTAACAGTCTAAGTCCTGATACTGCAAACTCTGATGGATTAAACTCTGATGTTATTGAAACTGTGGTGACTACGTTAAATGAAGATGCCCCTATGCAGGGGGATCATACTCAAAATCCTACCACATCTCAGGAAACATTCGAACATGCATCTGGCTCTTCAAGTTCTGATTCGTCAAGTTCTGATAAGCCAAGTTCTGATAGTACTGAAAATCTAAATACTGAAGAATCCAACTCAGAAAGCATAGTTTCAGGGGGAGCATCAGAAAATGAAAATGAAGATAGCATGGATCATGGGGGAGCATCCAGTTCTAGAGAAAACCTTCCATCTGCAAGGAAGTGGACAAAATCACATACACCTAATTTGATAATTGGAAATCCTAATGCAGGTGTCAGAACTAGAACAGGTACTTCAAATGAGTGTCTTTACAATTCTTTTCTCTCTCAGACTGAGCCAAAGAAAGTGGAAGAAGCTCTTCAAGATGTTGATTGGGTGCAAGCAATGCAGGAAGAGTTGAATGAATTTGAAAGAAACAAAGTCTGGACCCTAGTACCAAGACCAAAGAATAGATCTGTTGTTGGTACAAAGTGGGTATTCAGAAACAAAACTGACAGTGATGGCCTAATTACAAGGAATAAGGCAAGGCTGGTTGCAAAAGGATATTCTCAACAGGAGGGAATTGATTATGATAAAACATTTGCACCAGTTGCTAGGTTAGAAGCCATAAGGATATTTTTGGCTTATGCTGCTCACAAAAAGTTTACTGTCTTTCAAATGGATGTGAAAAGTGCTTTTCTCAATGGAGAATTGGAGGAAGAGGTATATGTTGAACAACCTCCAGGTTTTGTAGATACCAAACATCCAGATTATGTCTACAGACTTGACAAAGCACTTTATGGACTTAAGCAAGCTCCTAGAGCATGGTATGAGACTTTAGCTCAGTTTCTTCTGGAAAGTGGATTCAACAGAGGGACAATAGACAAAACACTGTTCTACCTCAACCATGGAAAGGACTTACTTCTGGTCCAGATTTATGTTGATGATATCATTTTTGGATCTACAAATGACAAACTTTGCAAGAAGTTTGCCAAACTTATGCAGTCAAGATATCAGATGAGTATGATGGGGGAACTTAGATATTTTCTGGGCCTTCAAGTCAAGCAGAATGAGGAAGGCACTTTTATTTGTCAAACCAAGTACACCAAAAACTTGCTAAAGAAATTTGGAATGCAAGATTGTTCAAGTGCATCCACTCCAATGGCCACTGCAATAAAACTGGATAAGGATACCGGTAAATCAGTAGATATTACTGACTACGGAGGTATGATTGACTCTCTACTCTATCTAACTGCTAGTAGACCTGATATCATGTATGCAACCTGTCTTTGTGCAAGATTTCAAGCAGATCCAAGAGAACCTCACTTAACAGCTGTAAAAAGAATCTTTAGGTATCTTAAAGGAACAGCTGCTCTGGGATTATGGTATCCTAGAGAATCAGATTTTAAACTAATAGGTTACTCAGATGCAGATTTTGCAGGTTGCAAAATTGACAGGAAAAGCACAAGTGGAAGCTGCCAATTTCTTGGAGGCAGATTGGTTTCTTGGTACAGCAAGAAATAAAAGTCAATTTCCACATCAACAGCAGAAGCAGAGTATATTGCTGCAGGAAGCTGTTGTGCACAGATTCTTTGGATGAAGAATCAGTTACTGGATTATGGGTTAACATATTTCAAAATCCCTATTTACTGTGATAATCAAAATGCTATTGCTATGACAGGTAATCCAGTTCAACACTCAATGACCAAGCACATCAGCATCAGGTACCACCTTCTCTGCATCAAGATGCTGATGATCAGATTTTAGGTGAGCATCAGGATATGGTTGTTGATCAGAACTTAGTATCAGATGAGCAATTAGAGGATGCTGAAGCCTCCATTGCTACTCACACTGTTGTCTTATCAGAAGATACTGATTCTTTAAGTTCTGATGCTGCAAATGTTGGAGATACTGGTGAAGCTGCTACAACTGTAGATGCTGATGAAGCAGGTCCTTCAGGACATACTCCTCCACCGACTCTTCCTAAGTCTGAACTGGTAAAGGAGTTTGTTATCAGGGATGCACCAGTACCTTGGAGTGAAACTCCTGCAGGTCAGGAGTGGACTAAGGAATGGAACTCAGTTTCATGTGTTCCAAATGCTTTACATCTTGCTGAGCACTTGACTAAAGCTGATGAAATGTTAAATTCTGATGATTTTAAAACCCAGCTTAGAGTCACTGTATTGAGTACTAAACATCTACAAGGTCTTCACTCCAATACTCATGCAGAGCTACACAAGATTCAGGAGAACTTTATCAAACAGGAACAAGTTTGGAAAATTGATAAGAAAAAGTTCTTCCAACCTACCATTGACAGGGTTGCTTATATTGAGAAAACTCAAGAGAAACAACAAGCTCAGATTGATCAAATTCTGATAAATCAAGCTTCTCAGCAATCGCAACTTACTGAAATCCAGACCTCAGTGGAACTACTTATCTCTCTTTTATTACCTGCTGATGCCAAAAAGGGGGAGAAGGTAATTAAGTCCAAATGCAAAACCAACAAGACACTGCAAGGAAAGGATGATGGAAAAGATGACCAAGGAACCTCTGGAATGGGTAGTGGTCATAGTCAAGGTAGAAGGTTTACATCAAGACAAGCTAGTCACAGAACAAGTTCTGATACTGGGAAAAGAATAAGTTCTGCTGCTGGTAAAAGGATAAGTTCTGATGAACTTCTAGATCTTGATGAGGAAATGTCAAGACAGTTATTTCTTCAAGAAAATCCAGGGATGGACTTGGAAATTTTAAAGGAAGAAGAAGCCAAACTTAAATCAGAGAAAGTCACATCTAAATCTGAAGCTTCTGGTAAAAAGTTACTTCCAAAACCTAAAGGCATTGTGATCAAAGAAAGGATACATACTGAAGCAACTTTGGCTAGATCACAACCACAGATAGATCCAAGATCCAAGGGTAAAGAAAAGGTTGGTGAACCTATCAAGCCTTATGTACCTCCTGAGGAAGAAGAAATTACTGATGGAAAAGATGATCTTGCTTTGACTACATGAAAAGTTCTTAAAACAACCTCTGACATGGCTCAAGTTGTTCAGAGTCAAGAAATTGTAAGTTCTGATATTCAAAAGAAGCAAGTAACCTCTGACAGTGCTCAAGTTAACTTGATATCAGAAAATAGAACTAAAACACTCCTACCAGGATTCACTAAAGCAAAACAGACTCAATCTTTGAAGACTACTGCAAGTGGTTTTGAAGCAAGAGTAGTTACTGGAAAGGAAGCTAGAGATAAAACTGGATTGGGAAGTGCTGATGAAAGAAGAGTACACAACACTACCAATGATCCAACTTCCTTGAGTGAACCAGGTATTGGAGCAACTCCTGAGAGATTGAATCAACTGGAATCTGTACAGATGGTTTACCATACCTACTTGAAAGAATACATCATGTTGTATTTCATGACAGATGGTAGGGTTTATCATATAAGACAAAATGCCATTCCTTTGAAGTATTTTGAAGAATTGGAGCATGTACTTTTCTTACTTCAAGTGGATGACAGAATAACAGAGACTGCTGCAAACTACTTAAAAGAACAGATTCAGAGACAGAAAAGGCTTTATTCTGTTAAGTCTGACAGCATATATGTTCCAAAGTACAGAGATCACAATGATGATATTGTTGATATGAAGCCTAATACTGCACAGATCAGAATGTATCTTGGTATTAAGGGACTTGAATTCAATCTTGAATCTGACAAAGCTTATGTCATAAGACTAGATCATGAGTTAAGAAAAGCAAAGATTAATGATCTCAGAGCTGCAATCTTTCAAACTGGTGAAGATACTGCAGAGCTTAAAGGTGTTAAAAGGAGAATGATTGATGAACTAAGATATGCTGAGAAATGTTTGTTGAAGAACTATCTCAGAACAACTCCTGACATCAGAGAGATCATAAAATGAAGAAGCCAAGTCGAAGATCTACAACTGCTTAAATTATGATATTTATACAGATTGAAGTTGTTATCAGAAGTTGAAATTGGTAAAAACTTTAAGGACTGTAAGTTGTAGTTATCTAGTCTATTTCTCATGCATTTGTACTTAATGTTTTTGACATCATCAAATATCTGTTAAACTTGTATATTTTGTTAATTTACAAGTTGGGGAGATTGTTAGATTTATTTGATAATGTCATGGCTAATATGTTTTATGTTTAGCTTTCAGATCTTACGTGAACAGGATAAATCAGTACTTAACTGTTGATCAGTACTTATAATGGAAGTCAGGACTTAAGGATATCAGTACTTATATTATCAGGAGATAATCATCAGAAGATAGATATCAGAACTTAAGTGCTGAAGGACAATCAGATAAGGACAGTAGCTGATTAAAGGAAAGAAGATCGAGATAAACATAAGAAGAGATATGCATAAAGAAGGAATTCCGTGAAGAATGGAATACTTGGAAGAAAAGATATCTGATTGATATATTTTAGGAAGCAGAATTATATTCTATATCAATTAATGATTATCTTGTAACTGTGTAGTATATAAACACAGGCATAGGGTTTACACTATAAGTGTTATCATTATCGAAGTTATTATTCTTTATAACCCTAGCAGCTCTCGTGATATTTGTTCATTACTGAGAGGTAACAGTTCCATACTGTAACAGAGTTTATTGTTTCAATAAATTTTGTTTTCTGTTATTTAAGATCTTAAAGTTCGATTTGAGTGTACTATACACTGTATTCACCCCCTCTACAGTGTGTGTGTGACCTAACACAGAAGTTAACCAAAGACTTCATTTGAATCTCCTTGAAGAAGCAAGGGAAAATTCCTAGTTGAGGCTTGTGGCATATCAATAGCGTGTGGCAAGGTACCACAACAAGAAGGTAAAAGGACAACAGTTGAAGGTGGGGGATCTGGTGCTCAGGAAGGTGATGCCAAACATAACGAATCCCCAGCATGGGGTATTTGGGGATAATAGGGTAAAAGCAATCTTGTGGAAGGTGACTTATCACCTTGAAGACTTGGAAGGGAAGTTGGTTCCCCGTGCATGGAATGCGGAACACCTCCTAAAGTATTATTAGTAAGGCGCGGATTTGGCCCCTTACATATTATATTTCTAGTTATATATTTAGGGCTATGCCTAAATTTTAGATTAGAAGCAATAAAATTCCTCCTAGCCTAGGGGGTAGTGTATGTACTACTTACCTTAGAACTAGTTGAAGGATCGCATTTTCCAATAAATCCCCGCAGAGCATAGTAGCCGTGGGACTGGTGCCCTTTTTGGCACTAGAGCGCATTATTAATAAAGATCTTGAAAAATTGTCACAAGTTGTTTGACTTGTATGTTTGCTTAGTTTTATGACGCGTCCTAAAGAAAAAGGTGCATCCTGAGAAGTAGTCCTATATTTACAAAGGTAGAAATACGACTTATAAAGTGGAAATTAAAGGAAACTCAAGTAAAACTGAAACTAAGACGCGTTTGGACAAAGGACGCACCCATTCAAAGACTTATCAAATGAAATTTTACAATGTAAGGAAGACACATGCAAAATCCTGGTTGATGCTCCTTCTGGTAGGACACGTCCTCTTTGTTAAACCTTTAATTTTAGCATTCGAAGTTAGAGGTTTATGCGTTCAAACATGAGGATGCGCCCATATATTGTTCATGGCACAACAGGGATAGAAAAGAGTATAACATGTTATCATGTTGAGGAAAAATATATAATACAAGAAATTTAAAACGACCAAAGTAAATCGACTAATATGCTAATCTAGATGCGTCCAAATATATGAACACGCCCTACGGTCTATGGTGCTGAAATTGAATTAATACATAAGGAAGACCTATCCTAAAACGAGGATGTGCCATTGCAGGACATCTTCTTAGTTTGTAATGTTAAAGGGGATAACAACAAGATTAGAATATCCAAGGAAAAACCAGGTGTATAGGCGATCTTAAGCAAAAGGCGATGTTTCCTCAGCTTGGGACGTGCCCATAAGTATGACAGAACAAGATGATCAAGAAAGTAAAATACGCATGGAGATAATTAAAAGGGGAAATCCTTATGAAAGTACAAGCAAAAATAATTCAGAAACAACGAGTCATAAGTTTACAACTTGCAAAGCTTAAAAGGGCCTGCACATTTGAGATAGTTCAAATAAGAAAGTTCATAAATATAGAGCAGACGCGTCCTAGGAAGGGAGTGCATCCTGTGGTTTAGCTTGGTCTTTTAGAGGAGAAGGTTGAGGTGGAGCTTGGTATGGAGAAGGGGCAGGAGACGCGTCCTCCTCTTTCAAGCCAAGGATGATCCTCTTGCTCTTGATGGAATCCGCAGCTCTGACTTTGAAGTCATTTATCCATTTCTTGGTATCTTTATCAAATTTGTAGAATGAATACTCTGGATCATTTGCTATAAACCCAGAACATCATTCCTCGAACCTAGCTTCAAAACCGTTCTGGAATACCAGCTTCTCCTTCTCCTTCCATCCATGCAACCTGTCATCATACAGAGTATCCAATTCAAATTGTATGGTGGAATTTAGAGTGATAGCACTCTCCATAGCCTTCTCCACAAAGGTAACAGTACCTTCAAGCTGCGCCTTCTCACCCTCAAGACGCGTCCTGTCTTGTTGCAGCCGCTTGATCTCAGAATCCTTCTCTTGGTTGAGAAAAGTAATGCTCTTTTCCAAAGATCTAATTTTGTCTATAGCCTGACTTTTAGCAGTATCAATGACAGCAAGACGTGCCCTGAATCTAGAAGCCATGTTGGCATTTTGCCTTGCGTGCAAATGGAGCTCAGCTACTGCTCTCACCATAGCTTCTTCGGTTTGTTGCTCTGTTTTGAATGTCCAACCCCTCACCTCCTCCTCAGTAAAGGTCCTAGATGAGGACGCGCCCAGATATCTAAGGATGAAAGATTGATCATCAGGTCTGGTCTTTTGACGTTTGTGGGGCGCGTCCTCCTTATTTGAGATGGTCACCACAGTGGTGTCAATGATCTTGGGAGGAGGAGAAGGAACCACCACCGGTGAGGGGTCCTTTGTTTTTGGGTCAGACTTCACGAGAGCTTGCTTCCTGGCTCTTAGTTTTTTGGAAGCCCCAATAGCGAACCATTTAGGAAGGGAAGTCATATCTGTAGGAAAAACATGTAAAACATTAGTCCAAGGCGCGCCAAGAAAGGAGGACGCATCCTCCATACAAGCAGGTAGTAGTAAAATGACAAGTACATAGATCTAAAGCAGAAAATAAACCGGGGGCAATAGGTAAACATTATGAAACTTTGATACATGAAGCATGATAAATTGATGAGGATACTGAGGTCACAGGCACGTCTAAAGTTGAGGACGCGCCCAGAGGTTGAGGATAAGATAAGTATAAACTTATATAGGACAAGCAGTTACAAGGCCATGACGCGTCCTAAGAATTATGGTGGGTTCATACTTTCAAAACGAGAAGCTAATTTTGTAGCTTTAGACGTATCCAAAGATAAATGACGCATCCTCTCCCATACATACTTACCTCGTTCTAAGTCAAATTGCTTACTGTTATCAATCTCAATCACTTTTGCGGCACTGAGGCCCTTGGCTTTCTCTGAGGCTCTGAGAATAGGTTTGCCATTATGAAAATCGCTGAATTTGCAGACAGAACCAACCCGGGAGGACAACACACCCACTAGTTAGAGGTTGTCCTCTGTGATCATATCCTTGAGATTAAAATGATGCTCAGCATACTTTAAAACTTTTTCTGCTCTCTTCTTTTTTCCTGTTAGTTCTCTTTGAGTTCTTTTGTCTAGAGGAGAAAGAAGAAAAGTAAGTAACATGACGGTATATGGAAAAAGAAAGAGGATGCGTCCAGACAATAGAACGCGTCCAGATTGTAAAACTTACTCGGCTCAAGATTAAAGCGGACACGGGCTCTGTTTACATCAAAAAAAATAGAAGAACGGCTCCTTCCAATCTCGTTCATGGCTAATCTTTCCCTCGTTGAATCCTTTATTATTCAGCCATTTGTTGACCACAAGGAAATGATAGCCCGGGATGGATTTTCTAATACTAAAGAATAAGTTGAATTCCTTCATTGAGGGCGCGCCCAATTCGAGATTATGGTACATCTTGTACAAAGCCTAAGCTAGCTTGTAGGAGTTAGGTGATAGTTGTACAGGGGCTACATCATACCATCTCAGGACCTTCTTGATGTATGGATGTAAAACAACAAAGTAAATGTAAATGCTGTAAAGACTGAAAATTAAGTAAATAAAAGAAAAGAGGTTGGAAAAGGTTTATTTTATAAAACTGACACCAGCAGCTGGTTTTAGTGCTTACAAAAGGTCTATCATAACTGTTGCCGATACACATCAACATTGGTACTACACACATATCTAGTCTCTCTATAACTATAGCTGCCTCTATGTACATATACCACATATAATATAAGATCTGTATACTGTCATGTCTCGGAATCCCGACGGAATATGGTCTATCTCCTGTCAAAGGGTCTCTAGAACAGACTGAGCAAAGCGGGTAGCTCTGTAAAACTCTGCATAAGTGTGACTCCTATCATAAATCAACTCCCGCAATTCATGAGAAGCTCAGTGGTAGGTCTTTTGAAGTCTCTGTCTCAAAAGGTAATCAAGCTGGAGTGCTGCTAATGATCCTCTCTCTCTCGCCTCAAATAATCCCAATATCTCACGGCACTGGGATCTCCAATACTGCATCTCCTCCTGCATACTAGTGAACTCATGATATGGCACGATGCGAGGCTCTCTAATCTCAACTACAGACTCCCGAGACGGTACTCTATGAATCCTAACAACATCCTGTGGTAAACCCAACTGCAACCCTACATCATGGTCTCCCATACCCTGAACAGGGGCCATCTAGTATACCTTGGGGGATTGAGCATATACATGTAGAGGAACTGGAGCTGCTATCGGTGGAAACTCTGGCTCAGCCTCTGGCAAAAACTGATACTGAAGAGGTAATGGGGGTGGTAGTAACGGCTCAAAGAACTCCATGAGATCAAACATCTCTACTGGATTTGGTAGCTACTCTGTGGTGGTAATGGCTCAGGGGGTACCCGCACACTAGGGCCTCAACAGACAGTGGTGGACTCACTGGGGATAATGGTCCAGTAACTGTCCTCTCAGATGATGACACCATATAATAATATAACCAAAACACAAGAAAAGAAAGGGTCAACTTAGCATCCCTAGAATTTACAAATTCCTAATCTTAGAGGCTATCCAAACCCTAACAATCATATTCTTATCTTGTGTGATCTCCCTATCTTATCTTAATCCTAATGTTCTTGTTTCAGGGACCAAAACCTACAGCTCTGATGCCAAACTGTAACGCCCTCCAAATCTGGGGTCTAGATTTGGGGGTTACTTGCTCATCTCCAATATAATACAAATTTGTTTAACAATTATACAAACATATATCTAACCTTTTTACATCTATCTAGGATCTTTAAGATTGAGGTATGAACACAAGAACAACTCACTACATTTATTACAAACCCAAGTTTAATATCTCATATACCTCTCTTTATTACAAGCCAACTATCTATATAAGTTTTTACTAAATTCATCTTATTCAAACATACACTACATCTGTCTATACTACACATGCTCTAGAAGCTCAAAGCTCTCTTCTTTTATCGGGATTAGCATCCTTGGTGCCAGAGGATCCCACTACTTGACTCGCTTCTTTACCACTCAGGTCCGAATGGGTTTCATTCTCTGTCTTAACTGAAAAATAAAGTGAATAACAATAAGAAGGGTGAGCCATAATTTCTCAGCAAGTCCATAATATATATATAGTGTTATCAAAAAGATAAGTGAACCAATAATCTGATTATATATGTAACTATGTATTTCTGCAAAGAATAATGAAGGCCACTATCGGCGATTATCAATAAACTAAAATGGACACAAGATTAACATTCGCACCTATATCCTGCTGATCAGTCAGGATACAGTGCAGATCTATACCTACATGTACAGATCCATTCGGCTACCCAGGCTCTATGGCCCAACATAGGGATCCGGTTACTTTACGGCCCATAGGATCCAGTTTATACATGGTCCTTATTGTCACCATCCAGTCCACAGATGAGCATCCAGAGCGATCGGTATGCTTTGATGTATCCCAACATCATAATATATTATAATATATATAAGGTAAAATATTTTGGAATATGAATAGAGTATTCAACGTATCATGAGAAATCAGGAATCAAAGTGAAAATATAATTAAAGGAACAATAATTGTGTATAAGTACTTGTAAATATGAATTATCAATGTTTATTGAGTCGAGAATTTGAGTAAAGGAAAGCAATTCACTATTCTAGATTTAGAATAGGGGAAAAACTTATCTGTTACGCGATCTACCACAAATATATCACAGTTCCCTAACATTGGCTTGATCTGCCTTGCTAGCTTCGTTTCTATCAAAGAAAGATACTCATTTAGTCGACTCGTATCTTAATCGCATCGCAATTCGACTCCATGTAGCCTTATTGTCTACCCGTATGATTATAACTGACTCGTATAATAATTACTAGCAATTAGGAGTCGATTAACCATATAAATCACATAACACATAATTTACATAGTCATTCTAGACTTGAAAATAGTTTTAGAATCGAAATCAGATTAATATTCTCATTAACGAACGATATCTGGCTCGTTTCCTGATTTTTGGAATTTATTGGACTCGAATTTATAATTAATAGGGTCTATAAAGAAATAAATATCGAAAGCCGACTCGATTTCGGAAGAAATTAAGATTTAAAACTATTTTTGTTGGAATCAGTAAAAATAATTAATTATTCAAATTCATTAAACCTCAAATAGAATCAACAAATTAGAATAAATCAATTTATTATTCAAAATAATGAATTAGTCAAATTAATTAAACCTTAAATATATTTTTAAATAATTATTTGGGAATTAAAATGAATTTAATATGAATTATTCAAAATAAACCGATTAATTGTCAAAATAATTATTCAATTTAAATAATTAATAAATAATAAAAAATAAATTTTAATTTTAGAAAATATTTCAGATTTATTTATAAAATAAATAAATTAATTAATTAGATTATTTAATAAATTTATTTAAATAAATAAAACTGAATTTTTGAATTTATAAAAATAAAAATAAAAATAAAATTCAATAACAGTTTTCGAAAAATGGGAATAGGGTAAAAAGGATCAAAATCGGATTGAAAACTTGGTTCTGAAGAATACAATCGGGTCGCCCAGAACAGCCTGACCCGCCGGATAATTTCCAAAATCCGGTGGCCGGCCGTAACTCCGGTGATCACGATTCGGGCCAAAATCAGTATCGTTTGTACTCATTTTTTCGGGGTTTCAGTTCTAATCAACATCCTACACATATATCAACCGATAATCGATCGAAAGAACCCTTATATCTCATTTTCCGATCAAAATCGACTCAACTCCGGCCAAACTTCGATTTGGCTCAACTGTACATGAAATCACAAGGTTAATAGCTCAAATCAAAGCTTATTGAATGTATAATCAAAGACCTGACACTCTATAAACCTCAGCTTCTTCAAAATCGAAAATGTATAATTCAAAAATGGGTATAAACCCTAATAATCAAATTCACTCATACAAGAATCGTTTGATGAAATTGATACCTTAAATCGACTGTACACATCACAGAGAAGCTATATTAATTATAAAAAAACATTCAATAACCCCTAGAACTAAAAATCCTGATTTCAGTTACGAACCCTAAAATCGAAATAAAAATTACATGAATCAAAACATGAAATTGATGCGTAAACTGAAAGAACAGATCAAAACCTTCGATTTGAGTACTTACACGACTATGATTGATGCCTGAAATCGATCTAAATGACCGGTTGATTGCTTGACCCGAATCCGGAAACCCTGACCTGATTTGCAAAAAAATTCTGATTTTCTGATTTTTTTTATAATTTAATTATATTTAATTAATAATTATTAGGCTATGTATATTAGTAAAAATAATACTCCTAATTAAAATTAATGCCTAATTATACTTCTAATAAAATTATTTGGCCCTTAATTTATAGTTTTTGAGTAATAATTTTTAAATTTTTAATATTAAATATATACAATATATATGCCAAAGTTTCCCAAAAATTGTGAATAATTCAAAAATACAAAGAAATATAATAATTGAAAGTCCCATGATTTTATAAAAATAAAAATATGATTTTTGTGGGGTTTTTAACACCCAAAGGGGCCCGGAAAGTCATTTTCCGCGAAACAAGAAAATTGCTAAAATAACTGGATATTCAATATAACGATATGGTACAAACCATACTAGTCAAAATAAGGCAAATTATTTTATTTGAAATATCAGCAATTAAAACAGAGTTTGGTCCATATAACTTTTGATACGAAAGCATTTACCATAAAATAAAATATCCAATAAATACCCGAAAATACCATAACTACACGAAGGACATATAGCACACTAGGGTTTTACGACTAAACACACTTAGTGACATAATAAAACACATAATTATGTTATAATACAGTCGTAATTTCTCTGTCATTACACCTTATCGTAACCATCCAGTCCGTAGAGTATTTTGATGATAAACCATTTTGATTAAAACGCCATAATTCAGGGTTTGCTACCAACAAAAGTAAGGGATACTTGCATAGTCAAGATTTATTGCAGCGAAATATAAAAAAACATTTAACTATTCTGAATTTAGAATAGGGAAGAAATACTTGCCTCAATTGATTTACTTTCTAACTTTCAATCACCACTCTATATTCACCTCTATTCTGTATCCACTCGTCTCATTACCATACATATTCAGACTTTACTTTTACTATCACTGTCTGACTTTGAATGACTCAAACTATGTGTATCTCTGAAAAAAGATACTGTTTCAATTAACCGACAATATATAATTGTATAGTCTATATGTTTATCTTTATCATCTACCCATCCAATAATAACAAATAAGGATCACATTTAATCATATAAAGTTTATAAGACATGTGGACTCACAATTCATGTAACACGTAAACATATAAAGCACGTATCATATATTTCATGTAACATATGACTTAGTTCATCAAAACATTTGACTCGATATGTTTAAAATTGAAATCGAGTCGATATACGACTTTTCTGTATTTATGCGGCTTAGAAACGTTTACAAAATCAAGCGAACTTTCGAAATGAAAGATTTTATGTCTCGAAAGTATTTTTAACAGAAGCAGAATATATTTCCGAGTTTCGAAGCGTTCATTTCGTATTAAACGGACAAATGGTGTATTTATTGTGAATAAAATAAGAATAATTCAATTAGTAATAATATTAAGTGAATTTTAAATACCTTTATATAACTTTTAAAAGCTCAAAATGATTTTTAAATCATTATTTAGCTTAATTATAAAAAATTACATTTTATAGATAAAATTAACTAATTAAATGAATAATCAATTAATTAAATCCAAATATAATTAATTAAAATAAATTAGAAATAATTAAATCAAACTTGGATTTTTGAAAATAATAAAGAAAATAATTTTCTGGAATTAAAAATAATTTAGTTAATTATATAAAATAATTAACTAAATTAATTTTGAATTTAAAATCAGGTTTTAAAATTTAAAAAAATTATTTTTGAATTATTTTTATGACAAAATCCAGCAACAGGTTTGGGGGTAAGGATCTCCTTCTTCCTTGGATCAACAGGCGACAGGACTTCGGCAAGGTGACCGGAGTCGTACGAACTCGTCGCCGGAAACTAAGTTACCCAGAAATCCGGCCGACGGTCGGCCGAGTTTCGGCGATCCAATACCACCAAAAACTCCTACTATTTCAGCCCGTTTTTTAGCCTCAAATGACCCTTATACTCCCAGGAACACAACAACGCCTCTAACAGCACCAAATCATCATCATACTAATAACTACGATAAATTCAAAGAAAAATCCGATGACATGATCGGAAAAATTCAATTTTAACGAAATCGATACCAAACTCATCAAGTAATAGCTTAAATCGAAGTTGGAAACATTTAAAATCTAAAGCAACTATCTGTATCATCAAATAATCATTAAACAAGCCGAAAAATCAAATTAAAACTCGAGGAAAACACATAACATCGACTTAATACCTCTGGGGGTTATACAACTACAATTTATACACCAAACGATTGCAAATTCAATGATGAAACTTATTTAAGCATCAAAACCATCAAACAATTCGTAAATCAAAACCCCCAAATCGGGTCAAGAACCCTAAAATCAAAATTTAAAAATTACTAACCGGAGGTACCTTTTGATGATATAATCAGATTGTACTCTTCAAAAGCTTCATAATGACTACAAACATCAATGGTTTTACTTTACAAATAAAGCCAAAACCATGTTTTGATTCTCAAGAACACATAAACCCTAACCCTAGAAATTTTAGAGATTTTTCTGATTTTTTTTGTATATTTTTGTATATTTTTATGATTTTATATAAATAAATAATAATTAAAATCTATTTATACTTATAAAAAAATATCCCCTAAAATTATTTAGGGCCTAAATATATCATTTAATAAAAATAATTAGCCCAAAATTAATAATTATTGGGGAATAATTTTTAATCTAATAAATACAAAATGTATGTCAAAAGTTTTCAAAAATTACGAATAATAAAAATATGTAAAAATATTGAATATTTAACAGTCCCACAATTTTATAAAAATAAGAATATGATTGTTATGGGCTTTGACTTCCCGGTAGGGGCCTCGAAAAATCATTTTTCACAAAACGAAATATCTTCTAAATTAACTAGATGTTCGGAAAATCAATATGGTATACGCCATATTATGCGAAATAAAGCCAATTGCTCTATACAAAATATCAACTATTAAACCGAAATGAGGATAGTATAAATTTTAATATAAATCCATTTAACACGTAATAAAATACCCAAAAAATATCTCAAACCACACAAAACACATATAGCACATAACAGATAACCTTTTATGATCAATCATAAATTATACAATAATCATTTAATATAATATAAAATAATCATAATTTCCCTTTTAGGGAGAAGATGTCGATCTCCCTTGTATTGGGATGAAGTTGCAGAGCACAGAATGCTCGGGCCCGAAGTGGTCCAAAGAATCAAGGATATAGTAGATCTAATCAAAGGACGGTTGGTAGCAGCCCAAGGTCGACTGAAGAAGTACGCCGATTTGGCCCGGAAGGACTAGTGGGGTTTGGAAAGAAAGGAAATATAAGCCCGAGATATATCGGACCATATGAGATTTTGATACGTATTGGGAAGTTTGCTTATGAGTTAGCCCTAACCTGAACCCGCAACAAGTTCACAATCTGTTCCATGTGTCAATGTTAAGACACTATAATCCGGATGTCAGGCATATAGTGGAATACGAGCATGTAGAGATGCAACCAGACTTGACCTATGTGGAGCAACCAGTGAGAATTATGGATGGAAAGGAAGAAGTGCTTCGGAACAAGGTTATCAAGCTAGTCAGGGTTCTGTGGCAGAACCACAATGTAGAAAAATTGACTAGGGAACTAGAAATCGTAATGCTAGAATAGTATCCTGTAAGATCCCATATTTTCAAATATTATTATTATTATTATTTGAAATTGTTTATGTGATTTTATGCGAATTTTGGTGAATTATCTGGTAATTGGAGTTGATGTTTTTGATGTTTATATATGATATTCTTTGAGTATTCTAATTTTTATATGTCCAGAATAAAATATAGATAATTGTGATATTTTCCTGGTAATTTTGGGATTAGTTACATGATTTTATAATGATTTATAGATTTAATAATTATTTTCTGAATAATTACCAACATTATTTTATAAAGCTGGGAATCGTCCAACTTCAACTGTTTCTGCGTTTTTGCAACCCGAAACTCTTCCGAAAACTCCATCCTAACCTAATCTGGTAATTCCAGTCATTTTTCGTGTTTTATCTTTTTCAATCCGGATTACGGTTTGACCTGTGCGCGTCCCGACGTACAATTTTCGATACGATAATCATTTCGGTAGATCAATAAAACCCGTATTCTCGAGAGACGAGATATTTTTACATTATTTTCTCATAGGGTGTTTTATAAGAAGCTCGGTTTTGATAATTATCCAAATATGGTATTAAATTGTATCAATTTTATAGTTACTTAGCGGCTAAGTATTCTATTTTCCGACCCGATATGATCCAGCGGGATATTAACACTCGATAAGTATAAATAGCACTTAAGTATAATTTATTTATTATTTAATAATATAAAAATCAGAAAAATATATCAAAAATCAGATTTTCTTTCCAAAATTGGGAATTAGGGTTCATGGTGCTCTTGGAATCAATCAATGATTTTGAGATGATCCGGGAACCAAATGGTATCATATTTGTAATCAATCTGATGCTCTTGACAAGCTCTATCTAATTCTATCAATAAAATAATTCTCAGGTTCGTGAAATTAAAAACTCGATTTTAGGGTTCTTGACTTGAATTGGGGCTTTTGTTTCTGGGGGTTAGTGATTGAAAATGATGATGGATATAGCTTTATCTTATCATTTACAATCGATTAATATATTTAGGTGGACCAAACGATAACTTGATAGTATAAGTCGAGTTCATGAGTTTTATTAATTTTTAATTTTGATTTTTATTGATTATCAAAGACATGGGTGTTTATTTTGATTATATGAGTAGATTGTAGGTTGAATTATCTTTATTTTGATAAATGTATAGTTAATTTTGGTTTCGAATTTATGGTGGTCGGGTTTCCGCTGGTTTTTGGTCGGGAAACTCTTGTATGTCGTTGGACAAGACCACTGAGTGGTGGGGTGTAGGCGTGATTGGTTTGAATGAATTCCTGGTTGATTTTGGGATGAAAATAGATCGGAAACCCAGTTGTTTGGCCGTGTTTTGGGGCTGGGTTGTTCTTGGCAACCCGGTTTGACCCATTTCCGACCCGTTTTATTATTATTCAACCCGGGTTTAATCCCCAAAACCCTAATCCCCCAAACCAATTTCTGTTTCTGAAGAATTATTTTTAAAAATAATTCAAAAATTCTGTTTTTAATTCATTTTTATTCTAAAAATAATTATTTTTAATTCTAAAAATTATTTTTATTTAAAAATAATTCCAAATTATTTAATTAATTAATTTAGTTGATAATTAATTATTTAATTAGTCAAGTAATTTAAATATTAATTGATTAATTAATTAAATTAGTTATTAATTAATTTTAATTGATTATTTAATTAGATTCAATTATTTATTTTGATTAAAAAAAATTCTAAAAAATAGTTTCAAGCTTTAAGATATTATTTTAAATTATTTTCAAGGCTCGATAATTATTATAAAATTGTTTTAAAGTCATATTTGGGTATTCGAAGCCTATTATTTAATTATAAAATGATTCGGTGGCCCGTTTTAATTCCGAAAAATGTTTAAAAATTCGTATTAAATGAACCATGATAGGGCGAAAACACGCGCTAATATTCATGCAAGTATACGCGTTCGCAAGTAGTATAAGATATAAATCAGATTCGTTCCCACAGAGACTGGTTTAGGTTAAGTTCAATTTATGCACCTATGCAACAATGTATGGTTATCACTCAATGCTAAGACAAATAAAAAATTGGGTTTTTATTAAACTAAGAGATTATACTAAATAACATTAACTAAGAGAATTGAGGTTGAATTACTATATATGACAAACATGGGATTCTAACTTCATTACTACTTCATTCAATAGCCTTATTGTTCTTAACCTTAGCATGTGATGGTGATGACACTAATCAGATAACACGAAACTGATAAACGCCAACTTTAGTTGCATGAGTACCATTCTACCAGACATCCACAAAAGAGATAGAAGCTGAATAGGCACCAATTATATTGAGACCCTAAATGTCTATATAATTTGACAACATAACGGTTTAAGCACAAGTTATCCATAATGATTACATAGGGCAAGTAAAACGGTTAGAGTTACCTACGAATCATACATACACATACATGAACCTATGCTAGCATGACAAGTTCTAAACCTCTATATTCACTATCGCTTCAATAGAGATTAACAAGCTATCTTATATGTTAACTATGCACATAGGAAGAATAAGCACAACCAATACTAGGATATCAATCAATCACCACACACCAAGATATCGAAACAAATTAATTATTGAAATCCATAAGTAAATCCGCTAGAATCTCATGACAACGATAAGCCCATAATTGAAGTCATCGTCACCATGGGTGTAACTCCTGGGAAATATTATGTATTTATTTTTTTATCAATAAACAATTGTTATGTGATTTTTATGTGAATTTTTGGTGAATTATTTAATAATTGATATTAATATTTGGATGTTTATTTCTGATGAAAATGTGAATATTTTAATTTTTAATTATCCAGAATTAAATCTAGATAATTTTGATATTTTTCTGGTAATTTTTGGATAATCATATGATTTTATAAGGATTTATAGAATTAACAATGATTATTTTTACATAATTATAAAATTACTTTTTAGAATCAGAAATTGTCCCACTTCAGTCATTTTTGCGTTTTTACAACCCGAAACTCTTCCGAACACTCCTTCCTAAACTAATCTGGTAATTCCGGACATTTTTCTTGTTTTGACTTTTTCGATCCGGATTACGGTTTGATCCGTGTGCGGCCCGACGCAAGATTTTCGATACGATAATCATTTCGGTGAACCAACGAAACCAGTATTTTCAAAAGACGGGATATTATTACGTTATATTTATATAAAGTATTTTATAAAAAGCCCGGTTGGGATAATTATCCAAAACTGATATCAAATCGGATCGTTATTGCAGTTACTTAGCAGCTAAGCAACTAATTTAACGATCCAAAACGATCCAAAACGAACCAATATTCCGTAAATATAAATAGCATATTTCTTATTTTATTTTATTCATTTATTCATTTACAACCAGTAAAAATACCGTAAATACAGAGAAAAACCCTAGAAACAGATATGTTCCTGAGAATCAAACGCACGAATGAAGACGTTATCGAACTCCGATTCGGGCGTGCAACATATGAAAACGAAGCTCTCGAAATCTTCTTTCTGAATCAATCATCAGTTTCTTGCCAGAAATCATGGTAATTTTCTTATTTATTTATTTATTTATATTCGAATTATTTAATAAATAAATTATGAAAATTTATTCTTGATATTGTTGATGTGTTTTGATGATTCCATGTTATAGAGCATGTTTTTCTGGTCAATTTGGTATATTATACTTCAGAAATAGAGTTCAGTATCATGTAGTAATTAAGGTTTGATTCTTTGAAAATTCTTTGAATATGTGTTCTTGGTGTTCTTGAAGAATTCTGAGAATCAAACCTAAATTTGAGGGTGATGCAGACTTCAGAATTCAAAGTATGAGTAACCAAAATGTTCAGATTTTCATGCTCTTTCTGTTTATGCCATCAAATCATTCAAACAATTAGTAATTTTCGAAATTCGATTCTAGGTTCTTGACCCGAATTGGGGGTTTTTAATGTATGAATCGTTTGGTGATTTTGAAGCTTGGATGAGCTTTATGATTGAATTTAGTGTCGATTGATGTATATACTTGATGATTATAACCCCTGGAAGTACTAAGTCGAGTTTTAGTTTTTAGACAATTTTATCTTTGATTTTCTGACTAATATGATTATTGTTAAATGATTGTAATGATATGAATAGATTGGTATACCCTCAAGCTTCGATTTCGTGTATATATCATCAAGTTTGATTCAATTTTTATGCAAGTCGGAGTTTCGCCGGAAAACAAGAACATCGGGCCGGATTTTGGCCGTTTTCCGGGTTTGAACGCGTTTCTGCGAATGATTGTGACTGGGTTTGTTGAGGGGAGTACGAGGAACGTTTTGCTGGAAAGAAAAGGATTTTTCAATCAAGTTTGGGGGGGATTTGAGGCTACCGGAGACCGCCGGAAGTTCGGCCGGAATCTGGGAAAAACCCAGAAACCGGCGAACTGCCGGCTGTGTTCTTCGGCTGGTCGGGTGAAGGCAGCCCTGGGGGACTGCCGTTTGATCCCCTGAGGAAGAAGATAAACCCACAAAATTCTGTTTCTACAGAATTTTAATTAAAAAGTTTATAAGAATTCTATTTTCAAATTCAAAAATCCTTTTTTTAATTTCCAAAAAAATGATTTAGTTAATTATTAAATAATTAACTGAATTATTTTAAATTCCCAAAATTTATTTATTTTATTATTTTCCATATGCATATTTGTAGAACTATTTATAATTTATTTTAATTAATTATTTAGGGTTTAATTACTTGATTAATTCGTTTAATCAATTAATTTTACTTTTAAATAATTAAATAAAGTATAATTATTCATAATTAAGCCAAATAAATTCTAAATATTATTTTAATTTTTTTTAAATATATTTGGGTATTTAAAAATTAATTAATAATTATTATTAATTGATTTAATTTTATTTTATTCATAATAAATCAACCGTTCGTCCGTTTAATATGAAACGAACGCCTCTAGACTCTGAAAAATATTTTGCTTCTATTAAAAATATTGTCGAGATCTAAAATTCCTTTCTATATAAAGGACGTTTGTTTTTGGAATTATTCTGAGTCGGTTATTGATCGATTAAATATTCTTTTTGACCCGATTTCAATTCTAAACATATTAAGACCTATCTTTTGTCGATTCAACTTATGTGCTACGTGATTTATGTGATTATGTGTTTTGTGGATAACATGATTACCTGCCCTATGTGTACGTATTATGTGAATAATGAGCCAGCATGTCTTTTAAACGTTATCTGAATAAGATGTGATTCTTATATATCATTATCGGGCGGGTAGACGATAGGGATAAGTGTATAGACTAGTCAATTATATATTGTCAGTTCATTGAATAGTATTATTTGTGATAGATGCATATAGTGCGAGACGTTCAAGGCCAGATAGAGATTGTAGAAGTAAAGCCTGATTGCGTGTAGTACTGAAACGAGTGGATTCAGAATAAAGATAAAGCTAAGCGGGTAAATGATAAGAGAGGTCAAGTAGCCCGTCAAGGGTAATACAGATGCAACATGACTGAGTGATATGGCAGCTAGTTAAAGATCGGAGGATTATCAATTGAGGTAAGTATTCTGGATTTTCTTTTAAATTACTGCAATTATTTCTTCGATCATATTCTAAGTTCAGAATAGTTAAATGTTTTATATTTCAATGCAATTACTCATATTATGCTTGTTCATTTATTCTTGTTCCTGTAATTCGATTGCTCTCTTGAGCAAATACCCATTCTTTCGGGTTATTTACGAACCCTGAATTGGGAAGTTTTGAATTCAAAATGGTTTGACATCAAAACACTCTACGGGCTGGATAGTGATACTTTGGGGATTAAGTTTTACTTAATCCTAAGGACCGAAACATAATCAGTGCCTTGAGATGGGCCGTAGTGCCTGGGGACCCGACTGGATCTATACGGGTAGGTATAGATCTGCACTGTATCCTGACTGATCAGCAGGATATAAGTGTGAACTAGTGTCCAGTCTAATTTATTGTTGTTCGCCATTAATGGAATTCCTTCTTGAAATAAAATGTGATTATGGATTAAAATTATTCTTTCTTAGCACTCAGTTTCGGGAAATTACAATGTTTCTGAATAAATTCGAGGTTTAGATTATTGCTGCAGCATTAGTTGCGCAGTGACAATTAGAATCTTGAATGGATTGAGATCTTCTTAATTATTCAACCCGTCTTTATCAGGCTGGTTTCGCAGGCTAAGTTTATGAAAACTTAATCGATAATGATGGATACTGAATAGTTAGGAATTTCTTGAACGTCGTTATAAATAGTTATTACATTCATTGCTCAAGTATGAAGTGTTACTAGAAACTATTTTGAAAACACGTGATCTCTGAAGCTCTTACAAAAATGTCATTATTCCCTATGTGATTTATAGCAATGCAAATCAATTTGGTTTTAAGATAATGAAGTATATCCCTTAAATGATTTCGTATTTCGCTCTTCAAAATATTTCAGAGATTTTGTCCGGAAGTTTTCTTTGATATTAATGCTTGAAATTCAAAATATATACTTGCTGGGCATTTTTGGCTCACTTTTGCTTTGTAAATTCTTATTTCTGCCAGAAACAGATAAGGATAAAAAGTGAATAACTTTGATAGACAACAGATGTTAGAGATATTTCCGTTGCAAGAGGTTGAAGGTGTTAGAAGAAAGTGACAAGAGCATTAGTTCAAAGGTATGTATACTTGTATTTTAGTTATTGTGAGTTGTAAAGGGTTATATTCTTGTTTCATACCATAACCTGTAAATGATCCGGATTCAAGGGGTTATTTATTTATTCTTTATTTTATGTAATGATGATTTCAGTGACACCAAATCTTGACCCCGGATTTGGGGTGTTACAGTTTGGCATCAGAGCTGCAGGTTATTGGTCACTGAAATAAGAATAGGTGAGAGTAAGATAGGAATGATAGGTCGTACAAGATAGGAAAGACCCTAGGCATATTCAGGATAAATTGAGTTGAGTGCGAATTAGGGTTAGCAGATCCGATAAGGAGTTGGTAAGATATGATTGATGAGAAAGTGCAAGGCGAATATCACAACATCATAGGTATATTGAAACCTCAGATCATACAATAATGAGAAATTGACGGATCGACAGATATTGGGTATGTTACCCTACTTTTCATATGGTTTTGAAGACTATGCGATCGATTCTTGTGAGAATTTGTGTAAGAAAAGTTACGATTTAACTTAGAATTAGGTATTAGGACGCGTACCATGTTGGGAGCAACCAGTTGATGGAAGCGGATGAAGAACCAACATTGAACATTTTGAAGGCACCACCGTTGCGAGAAGATTCTTACCACCCATTGGGAGCTGCGTGAGGAATGATAGCTACCTTTCTCAATATAGGTAAGATTAGCAAGAAAATGCGACCCTATCTACCGATAGAACACCGAATCACATGCGTGGTTGTAAGCATAACGTCAAGGATGATGACAAGAATGTCAAAGATATTACCAGATGTCGGCATTGCGATAGAATTGTGAATAAGATGATTTACGACGGTAGATGAGTTTCATCGAGTAAGAAATGCGAACAGAGTCCAAGGAAAAGAATAGAAGGTGTACCGAAATAGAAAGACCCTTATATGGGCATTCTTTTAATTAGATATTTCATTGGTAAATCAGGAAAATAGCAAGTAACTTATATAGTAATGACGACCAAATATTTGATTTTTAAAACCTTAAAAATGGGATTTTGGAAAAGATTTCCTTAATCAACTTTCAAAAGATTTTGCATGAAATAAGTTTTACAATTTGGTTGTCAAGGTACTACTTAAGTTCTTGTTATTATAAACAGAAAATGACCTAAAAAGAAGAATGGAATTAGACTCAGTGTTGTTAATTCAAAGGGCCAAGTAGACCCACCAGCAGGGAAAAGGTTTAAGGTTTACTGTGAAAAATGAAAGTAAACGTTGTTTAATAAAATAAATAATTAAATCAACATATTAAAATATTACTTACCCCAATTCATGAAATTATTAAAATTTAACGAGATTTGTGATTCGAATGGACGGAGGATGATTGAAGGAAATGGCAGAATCTTCTAGATGATTGGAGAAGAATCGTATTTTATTGACGAAATTAAGGCATTACGTGATCGATGGATATTTTACGCGACATAGATGAAATCTGAAGCCGTGATTATAAATTTCGGGAGGACGCGATTAAGATCAAATCATTGAAGCATTTGATGTAAAGGCATTTCCAGACAGCACTTCGAAGCAATGATGTGACTTGAATCGTGAACCTGTATTCGCACGATCCCGAAAGCAGATATAGGTGAAGCATGGAAGGTGATCAACACTGATATTCTTTCTTCTAATATGATAGTATATGTTTATCTTGATTCGTGAATACGTCTGAGCTTCTTCTGTTGATAAATTATATGAGGCGAAAATGAAAGAAAATTTATTGTATTCCTTCTGAATTGTTTCTCTTTTCGAATCCTTGATTTCTGATTGAGATAACAGTGCTGTGATATGACGTTTTGTCAAAATGAGGAAAAGTCGGGTGGGACGCCACCTAATCATGTGTTGCATGCCATATAGTATGAAAGACTGGTCATCTTAAGTATGAATATGGTTGTCTCATTCTTCACTCATTTTTCTTCCTTCAATTTTCTGATTTACAAATTCTTTCAATTGGTTGTTGCATTGTTATTCCTTATTCCATTTTTAATCAAAATAATGTTCACAAACTTTCCTCTTGCGCAAAGTTTGATCTCTGACGATTTCATAAGAAATGAAATAGGATGATACGTGGAACCATACAACTAACATAGATATGACTGCAAATCGATAAATGGTGGACATCTGCGAACGAGGAAAAATGGATGCACCGACAAATGTGGACATGACGAAGATATCAAGTCAGACAGTTGTTCGTGTTATGAGGATCTCATGAGTACGGTAGATTACGTTAATGCGATACACTTCGAATTGGAAAATTTTGATAAGGAACGAATCGTTAGTGAACCGTAATAATTAGATCAATTACAAAATAAGAAAGTAAAGTTGTGTGCGTCAAACGGAGCAAACGAGTATCGGGACAACGATCAAAGATCAAGGAAATTCTGAAAAATGACTCAGACTTGCAATTATGACGTGAAACATCCCTTCGTCGCTGAAAGATACTTGTCGTGAAGATTCAAGGTGGAAGGATGTGGCTTAATTCTTAAAAGTAACTGTACACAATGGGTAATGACAAGAAATAAGTTAAGATACTCGCGAAATAAAATTTTGAAAAACAAGACAAATTTTAAAGTTCACTAATAAAATTTTATAAGATTTTGAAAGAACTGGAAAGGGAGTGGTTATGTTAATCCTTGTTGATTTAAGACCTTAAGTCTCATTTCAAAAGATATATGATATTCCAGACAGGTGTTGATCAAGATGATAAAATATGAATTGTGGTAAAATTGATGATTTTGGTTAATAAAAGTGGGTGGATATGAATGTGGATGATCTGGTTGATTGATGGTGTCGGCTTGAATCCGACTGGTAGACAATGGTATTGGGGAAGTGCTGCCCAAATTTTCAGAAATTATCCTATAGTTAAGAACAAAGAAATATATTGTCGTTCTCGTCAGTACTCCAAATAATTGCAATCTCGGTACTTGAGAAAGTTGTTATGACCAAACCGACTTTATGTAATTAGTCTTTGATTCCAGTTAGCTAGTCATCACTTGGTTTAAGTGATCATTTAAAGGAGTTGATTGATCCACTTTGCCAACTAATGGTTAGTTAAATGGAAATCGATTCCAATTAGATTGAGTCAAACTCTAACATGATTTCCAGATCTGAAATTAAAGTGATAAGAAATTGGAGAAAGTAATGGCATTAACGTAAAGTAAAAAGGCCTAGTTCAATCGGCGTGATGTTATTGTAATCAGGTGCAAGGTGTGATCCAGAAAAATATGCTCTTTTCGATGAATAAGAGGAACATGAAGTTACTGGTACACGTTAGTAAGAAGAATATTTTTAAGAACTGAAGGTTCAAGATAAAGTAAAGAGATTATATCATCCGTAATAACGTTCCAGGAAGAACTTGGATGTATATCCATATCGAATGACGAATTAATGGAAGATTTGAATGTACACTTCTTTTGAACGGTGATTGAATGGAAGTTGCGGTAGAATAACGGAAAGCTCGCAAATTCAAGCATCCAATGAACGCTGGAGATTGATGCAGTTCGCATGTGAACTCAGGAAAAGAGATGATAATCAATGAAGAGAAGTCAAACACGCGATTTGTGATACGTCAAGCAAGGCTAAGAAACTAGCTACCGAGGAAATTCAATAATTCTATTAGTACAAATTTTAATAGTACAAATAAAAGCCTTTATTCCAGTGTGAACTCCAGAAATGACCTATCCAATGATAAACAGAGTAATATTACTAAAAAAAGAGAAATTTGTTCTATATGAGAAAATAATGAATAATGAGAATGAAGAACTAATCAAGACAAGAAATGGAATCAAAAGGATGATAAAGAAATTTATAAAATAATCCAGAAAATATGCAAGTTGGGAATGTCGGTTGTGCCAAAACTATTAGGAAAATGAGGTGAAACGTCGATACTTGAAGATAGGAATTTCATTCAAGGAATACGTGTAAACATGAATGATTAAACCAAGGTATTGATGGCGACTGCTTAAGAAGAACGTTACAATAAATCTCATATCGGAATTCTTTCAAATTAAAGTGAAGTCCCGGAGGTTCGAATGAATGATTTACCGAAGGTACCTCAGGGAATGAGGTAAGAATTTCTCGTCGGTTATTGCACAGAGTCAAGCTAATGCCAAAAGCATGTGTCGTATAACTCAAAAAGAATGAAATAATAAGTGAAGGAAAACTTCAGAAATGTAAAAAAAAGAATAATGATATAAAGAGTATTTTGCGTTACGCACAAAAGCGGTCATGGAAAAAGAGAATGGAGATATAAGGTTACGCGTCGATTATCGGAAATTGTAAGTTTGAAGATTAAGTGAACACAATGTACCAGGCGTATTAAGACAGAGTGATTGTATTTATTGATAACATCCTCGCCAATTCAAGGACTAAGGAAGACTAAGTCGAACGACTGAAGATATGCTTGCAAAGAGCTGGAAAATAACGGCTGCATTCTCAGCTTCAAGGATATGAATTCTGGTTAAGAGAATTGGGAAAGTTAGGAATTGAAAAATAGGTTTTGATCCGTCTTTTGGGTTATGCTGATACTTACTTTGTTGTTGATTATCAAAGGTGGTATTAATGCAGATGATTGATGTTGACTTCAGTATGGGAAGTTGTTAGCATCAAAGTTCGTATTGATATCTAATTTGATATGACAACAAAATGAGTATTAGTACCCAAGAGACCGGGTTTTGAATAAAGTTTGGTTCATTTCGTTTCAAATTAATGTATTTCCTTTCAGATAGTAAGGGATTCTTGCTTGATGAAGCTACTTGATAGTGATTGAAAAGAAATAGAAGTATGCTACCAAATGGTGAGTAGATGCAATTGCCGAGACTTTTCTTTTTAGCTTTTGACTAGACGTAGAACATTTCGAAGGAAGGAGACATGAAAAGTAGAATAGAACAGTCAGTTAAAATAGACAGTTCATGAACACGAACTATTAGAAGTGGAAAGAAAAGAAGATTAGTGTGAATTAAGTTAGTCCTTTGAGGCAATAAGATAGATAGAATGAGTGTGGATGAGTTGGTCTTGTTGTCACCGGTATAATGAATCTATAAGATATTCATGTGTGTATGACTACGAAAATTCATTTAGCTTCAAATGTATGAAGTAGAAATTGAGATAGGGATTGCATGAGCAACTGATAGAGTTAATGACGATAAAAGGTCATTGAGTTGTGATTAATGAGAACTGAGAAATTATAAGAAAGATACTTGAGAAGCATCATGGTCTGTTCCTTAGCATGATTCTGAAGACAGAATTTTTTTAAGGGGGAAGGATGTAACGCCTGGAAAATATTATGTATTTATTTTTTTATCAATAAACAATTGTTATGTGATTTTTATGTGAATTTTTGGTGAATTATTTGATAACTGATATTAATATTTGGATGTTTATTTCTGATGAAAATGTGAATATTTTAATTTTTAATTATCCAGAATTAAATCTAGATAATTTTGATATTTTTCTGGTAATTTTTGGATAATCATATGATTTTATAAGGATTTATAGAATTAATAATGATTATTTTACATAATTATAAAATTACTTTTTAGAATCAGAAATTATCCCACTTCAGTCGTTTTTGCATTTTTACAACCCGAAACTCTTCCGAAAACTCATTCCTAACCTAATTTGGTAATTCTGGACATTTTCCGTGTTTTGACTTTTTCAATCCGGATTATGGTTTGATCCGTGCGCGGCCCGGCGCAAGATTTTCGATACGATAATCATTTCGGTGAACCAACGAAACCCGTATTTTCAAAAGACGGAATATTATTACGTTATATTTATATAAAGTATTTTATACAAAGCCCGGTTGGGATAATTATCCAAAACTGATATCAAATCGGATCGTTATTGCAGTTACTTAGCGGCTAAGCAACTAATTTAACGATCCAAAATGATCCAAAACGAACCAATATTCTATAAATATAAATAGCATATTTCTTATTTTATTTTATTCGTTTATTCATTTACAACCAGTAAAAATACCGTAAATACAGAGAAAAACCCTAGAAACTGATATGTTCCTGAGAATCAAACGCACGAACGAAGACTTTATCGAACTCCGATTCGGTCGTGCAACATATCAAAACGAAGCTCTCGAAATCTTCTTTCTGAATCAATCATCAGTTTCTTCCCAGAAATCATGGTAATTTTCTTTTTTTATTTATTTATATTCGAATTATTTAATAATTAAATTATGAAAATTTGTTCTTGATGTTGTTGATGTGTTTTGATGATTCCATATTATAGAGCATGTTTTTCTGGTCAATTTGGTATATTATACTTCAGAAATAGATTTCAGTATCATGTAGAAATTAAGGTTTGATTCTCTAAAAATTCTTTGAATATGTGTTCTTGGTGTTCTTGAAGAATTCCGAGAATCAAACCTAAATTTGAGGGTGATGCAGACTTCAGAATTCAAAGTATGAGTAACCAAAATGTTCAGATTTTCATGCTCTTTCTGTTTATGCCATCAAATCATTCAAACAATTAGTAATTTTCGAAATTCGATTCTAGGGTTCTTGACCCGAATTGGGGGTTTTTAGTCTATGAATCGTTTGGTGATTTTGAAGCTTGGATGAGCTTTGTGATTGAATTTAGAGTCGATTGATGTATATACTTGATGATTATAACCCCTGGAAGTACTAAGTCGAGTTTTAGTTCTTAGACAATTTTATCTTTGATTTTCTGACTAATATGATGATTGTTAAATGATTGTAATGATATGAATAGATTGGTATACCCTCAAGCTTCGATTTCGTGTATATATCATTAAGTTTGATTCAATTTTTATGCAAGTCAGAGTTTCGCCGGAAAACAAGAACACCGGGCCGGATTTTGGCCGTTTTCCGGGATTGAACGCGTTTATGTGAATGATTGTGACTGGGTTTTGTTGAGGGGAGTACGAGGAACGTTTTGCTGGAAAGAAACGGATTTTTCAATCAAGTTTTGGGGGGGGATTTGAGGCTACTGGAGACCGTCGGAAGTTCGGCCGGAATCTGGGAAAAACCCAGAAACCGGCGAACCGCCGGCTGTGTTCTTCGGTTGGTCGGGTGAAGGCAGCCCTGGGGGACTGCCGTTTGATCCCCTAGGGAAGAAGATAAACCCTCAAAATTCTGTTTCTACATAATTTTAATTAAAAAGTTTATAAGAATTCTATTTTCAAATTCAAAAATCATTTTTTTAATTTCCAAAAAATAATTTAGTTAATTATTAAATAATTAATTGAATTATTTTAAATTCTCAAAATTTATTTATTTTATTATTTTCAATATGCATATTTGTAGAACTATTTATAATTTATTTTAATTAATTATTTAGGGTTTAATTACTTGATTAATTCATTTAATCAATTAATTTTACTTTTAAATAATTAAATAAAGTATAATTATTCATAATTAAGGCAAATAAATTCTAAATATTATTTTAAGTTTTTTTAAATTTATTTGGGTATTTAAAAATTAATTAATAATTATTATTAATTGATTTAATCTTATTTTATTCATAAAAAATCAACAGTTTGTCCGTTTAATACGAAACGAACGCCTCTAGACTCAGAAAAATATTTTGCTTCTATTAAAAATATTTTCGAGATCTAAAATTCCTTTGTATATAAAGGACGTTTGTTTTAGGAATTATTCTGAGTCGGTTATTGATCGATTAAATATTCTTTTTGACCCGATTTCAATTCTAAACATATTAAGACCTATATTTTGTCAATTCAACTTATGTGATACGTGAGTTACGTGATTATGTGTTTTGTGGATAATATGATTACCTGCCCTATATGTACGTATTATGTGAATAATGAGCCAGCATGTCTTTTAAACGTTATCTGAATAAGATGTGATTCTTATATATTATTATCGGGCGGGAAGACGATAGGGATAAGTGTATAGACTAGTCAATTATATATTGTCAGTTCATTGAATAGTATTATTTGTGATAGATGCACATAGTGCGAGACGTTCAAAGCCAGATAGAGATTGTAGAGGTAAAGCCTGATTGCGTGTAGTACTGAAACGAGTGGATTCAGAATAAAGATAAACCTAAGAGGGTAAATGATAAGAGAGGTCAAGTAGCCCGTCAAGGGTAATACAGATGCGACATGACTGAGTGATATGGCAGCTAGTTAAAGATCGGAGGATTATCAATTGAGGCAAGTATTCTGGATTTTCTTTTAAATTACTGCAATTATTTCTTCGATCCTATTCTAAGTTCAGAATAGTTAAATGTTTTACATTTCATTGCAATTACTCATATTATGCTTGTTCATTTATTCTTGTTCCTGTAATTCGATTGCTCTCTTGAGCAAATACCCATTCTTTCGGGTTATTTGCGAACCCTGAATTGGGAAGTTTTGACTTCAAAATGGTTTGACATCAAAACACTCTACGGGCTGGATAGTGATACTTTGGGGATTAAGTTTTACTTAATCCTAAGGACCGAAACATAATCGGTGCCTTGAGATGGGCCGTAGTGCCTGGGGACCCGACTGGATCTATACGGGTAGGTATAGATCTACACTGTATCCTGACTGATCAGCAGGATATAAGTGTGAACTAGTGTCCAGTCTAATTTATTATTGTTCGCCATTAATGGAATTCCTTCTTGAAATAAAATGTGATTATGGATTAAAATTATTCTTTCTTAGCACTCAGTTTCGGGAAATTACAATGTTTCTGAATAAATTCGAGGTTCAAATTGTTGCTGCAGCATTAGTTGCGCAGTGACAATTAGAATCTTGAATGAATTGAGATCTTCTTAATTATTCAACCCGTCCTTATCAGGATGGTTTAGCAGGCTAAGTTTATGAAAACTTAATCGATAATGATGGATACTGAATAGTTAGGAATTTCTTGAACGTCGTTATGAATAGTTATTACATTCGTTGCTCAAGTATGAAGTGTTACTAGAAACTATTTTGAAAACACGTGATCTCTGAAGCTCTTACAAAAATGTTTTTATTCCCTATGTGATTTATAGCAATGCAAATCAAATTGGTTTTAAGATAATGAAGTATATCCCTTAAATGATTTCGTATTTCGATCTTCAAAATATTTTAGAGATTTTGTCCGGAAGTTTTCTTTGATATTAATGCTTGAAATTCAAAATATATACTTGCTGGGCATTTTTGGCTCACTCTTGCTTTGTAAATTCTTATTTCTGCCTGAAACAGATAAGGATAAAAAGTGAATAGCTTTGATAGACAACAGAAGTTAGAGATATTTCCGCTGCGAGAGGTTGAAGGTGTTAGAAGAAAGTGACAAGAGCATTAGTTCAAAGGTATCTATACTTGTATTTTAGTTATTGTGAGTTGTAAAGGGTTATCTTCTTGTTTCATACCATAACCTGTAAACGATCCAGATTCAAGGTGTTATTTATTTATTCTTTATTTTATGTAATGATGATTTAAGTGACACCAAATCTTGACCCCGGATTTGGAGTGTTACAGTTTGGCATCAGAGCTGCAGGTTATTGGTCACTGAAATAAGAATAGGTGAGAGTAAGATTGGAATGATAGGTCATACAAGATAGGAAAGACCCTAGGCATTCTTCCCCCTAATGATTATTATGTGATTTTGTGGGACATAACCATTTTTGTATTTTTACAACCCGAAACTCTTCCAAAAACTCCTTCCTAACCTAATCTGGTAATTACAGACATTTTTCATGTTTTGACTTTTTTGATCCGGATTACGGTTTGACCCGTGCGCGGCCAGACGCAAGATTTTCGATACGATAATCATTTTGATAAAGCAACAAAAGCCGTATTCTTAAAAGATGGGATAATATTATATTATTTTCATATAAAGTATTTTATATGAAGCCCGGTTTGGATAATTATCCAATACAGGTATTAAGTCGGATCATTTTTGCAGTTACTTAGCGGCTAATTAACTAATTTATCGATCCAATACGATCCAATATTCCATAAATATATATAGCCCTTTTATTATTTCATTTTATTCGTATAATCATAATCAGTCAGTAAAATTCCATAAAATACAGAGAAAATGTTGAATTCATGTCGCGTTCTTGATAATCAAATTTGCGAACGAGGGCGTTATCGAACTCCGATTCGAGCGTGTGATATAACAAATCGAAGCACTCGAAAAGTACTTTCATAATCAATCATCCGTTTTTATGCAGGAATCAAGGTATTTTCCTTATTTAATTAATGTATTTCGAATTAATTATAGATTAAATTATGAAAATTTGTTCTTGATGTTATTGATATGATTTGATGATTCCATCTTGTAGATAATATTTTTCTGGTCAATTTGGTATATTATATGTCAAAAATCGAGTTCAATAACATGTAGAAATGGTGGTTTGATTATTGAGAATAAAAATTAGGGTTCTTGATATGAATGTTCTAAATTGAAAATTGGGTATTTATGGATTAAGGGTTATTGTTTAAAATTGATTGCACAGACTTGTAGATCGTCCAAAGATGATTCGATTGATATATAGATGGTTAACAGACGATAGACGGAAGGGCTTCGTCAGAAAATTTAGCCCAGCGGCGGCGTAATTTTCAGACGGTTATTCCGTCCAATTCTTTTGTTATTTAACTATTCTGTTTAGGGGTGAGAGCGGTGCGGGCGGTGCGGTTTTTTCCTCAAACCGCAAACCAAACTGCACATGCGGTTTGATCAAATTTCCAAACCGCAACCGCACCGCGTACCCTCAAAAACTGCATAAACCACACCACGAAAATGCGGTGCGGTGCGGTTCACTGCGGTTTATACTTTACAAATTCGAAAAATTTAAATATATATAAAACTTAGATTTAATTAAATTTCCGAATAATATAACAAAGTCACCAATATTCTTCAATAATACAAATTAGAACTTACATACTGTAAGTTTAACATAGAAGCTTGGCTCGGCAATTAAATGAGTTCATGATTAAATAATTGGCTTTGTATCCAGTGTGTCATTGTTTGTGAAGAAACACAAAAAAGATGATCACTATGCAACAATTGATCTTGCAGAAATAAGATGATCACTAAGCAAACACTACCAGTATGTTAAATGAAATCAGACTTAATAAATGGAATCATGAAATATAAGTATATTATATATATAACATATTAAATATTGCGTTGCGGTGCGGTGCGGTGCGGTTTGAACCGCATTTCAGAAATTTAAAACCATAAACCGAATCGCACCGCGTGGTTTATTAAAAATTCAAACCGCAACCACACCACAAAAATTAAAAACCGCGTTTTGCGGTACAGATTGGTGCGGTACGGGCGAGTTTTGCGGTTTGCGCGGTTTTCTGCTAACCCCTAATTATGTTGCTGCAGATGTGTTCCTGGAGAAAAGAGCTATATCCCCTGTTAATTTGATATGGTTCTGGACTGTTTTTCAGTTGGCCGGAAAGCTTGGGGTCGCCGTTAATGGCGACCGCCGGCGACCGAAAAACGGGGAAGATGGTAATTTACTGTTTAGCCCCCTGAGTTTGCAGATTTTACAATTCAGTCCCTGTACTTTTAAAATTTTAAAGAAATAAGATATCTATTTAATAATTATCAAAAAGTGGATTTCAGTTTAATTATTTTCAGAAATTGTGTTTTCTTTTATAATATTTTCAGATATTGTTTTTAATTCCAAAATTTATTATTTAATTATTCTGAAAATAATTTTTAATTCCAAAATAAATCTAAATTATTTAATTAATCAATTTTATTTGATAATTAATTATTTAATTAGTCAATTAATTTAAATATTAATTGATTAATTAATTTAATTCGTTATTAATTAATTTTAATTGATTATTTAATTTGATTTAATTATTTATTTGGATTTAAAAATTCTGAAAAATAGTTTCGAGCTTTAAAATATTATTTTAAATTATTTTCAAGGCTCGATAATTATTATAAAATTATTTTAATATCAGAGTCGGGTGTTCGAACACTGTTATTTAATTATAAAATGATTTGGAGACCCATTTTATTTCTGAAAAATGATCAAAATTTCGTATTAAATACTGGAAAAATCATTTTTGACCCTGAATCTTCTTTGAAAAATTATTTTGATCGAATATCTTGCATGCTATGTGCTACGTGCTATCTGTATTAAGGCAAGTACTTATGATCCTTCTTCAAGATATATTGCAAATATTTTCAAACTTTCTCATAACATGTTGCTAGTATTCAAAATAAATCTTGTTTAATATTGCAAGCGCTTTAAACTATTTAACCTTGAACCCTGATTCTTATTGATCTTGAGCCATAAGCCTTATTTTTCATAAACCATTGATTGTTGAATTCTCAGAAATGAGCCAGACACATACGATACTACTCCACAAATACATATCTACCGCATACTGATTTCTGATATTAAATTGTTTGACATACCAGCCCTTATTCCTTGTTTAACAAAAGACCAATCCTTATAACCTTTGAACCCTTGGTCATCTACTTTCTAATTCTTTCCTTGATAAAAAGCCAATCTTTTTGAATTCATTATTATACCTTCAGGGTATTGTGAATCACCCTATGCTTCAAGATAAATGTTGTTTATAATTAAGCGTATTGAATTACATTATTTATCATATTGTTATTCTGGAATTGGATTATTTTAAATATGGACCAGATTCGTGGTCGGACCAGATTCGTGGTGATAATAGGCCAATGTGTGCCTTGGATCCAGTATATAGAGCAAAGCTGGGAGCCTTGCTCAGGGTTAGTGCGCGACTGATCAGCAGCCTAACCTTGTTTTCTTTAAATGAAAAATGAATATCCAGTTATTGTTTTCTTTAAACCATTTCAATTGATTATTGTTTAACCTCAGTTATTGCTATTATGACTTTCTAAGCTAGTTAGCTCACTCTTGCAAACCTTTTTTATGTTTTCAACAGTTGAAAAGGAAATTTGTTGATAACGAAAATTCCCAGTCCAGTGTGCGAGCTAGGATTCCAGTTTAAGTTGGATCGAGCTAGCAGGAGCTTTATATTGTAGATGAGTTATGCAAGATTGTAAGAACGATATCATTAGTAATTGTAAGTTGAGTTAGTTGGGATTTGGTACGATATAACAAAAGTTAAGGTTGTGGCTTGTTTTCATACTTTAACCTATTGCGATTTGTGGTTATGTTAGGAAATCAATAACACATAGGGGATGAATGTGTTTTACTGTTTTTAGGCTTTTCTTGAATTTTTTGGCTTGGTTGAACAAAGTAAATTAATTCTTGTAGTGAAATGTGTTCATGCAGAATTTAAGCTTGCAGAAAATAAAGAACACAGATCTTCAAAACTCACTTAATTTTGTATTAAAATTAAGATTATTTTGCTACAAAATTTCTAGGCTCTTTGTTGATAAATAGCTTAGCTTCTTCTTGAGAGTGTTACAAGAAATTTGATCTAAATTGTTACAACTGACTAAAGGACCAGTGTTAACTTTATAACTTAGTTAACTGCTGGTTTACACAGTGTGTAATAAGACATCCTATTAGCTTTTCTAAACTATCACTTGTCATTTCTATTTATAGAAAAGTAGATCTTCCATTTTTGGCTTAGCATATCTTTAGCATCCCGTGTTCACTTTGATCTTCCTCTGTCAGTTAATCTTTACCATTGATCTTGCATATTCTTCAAGCTGCTTTCTGTAGACTTGTCAATCCAGCTTTTGGATTGTTTGTTGATTGTTTATCTTGGATATTGAACTGATCAGCAACTTTGTACTTTGAGATTGTACCTCGAGATCTCCAGTTTAGGTCTATAGAACATTTGACATCTCGATAAGCTTCGTACTTTGAGACTCGAGATCTCCAGTTTAGGTCTATAGAATATTTGACATCTCGATAAGTATATTGGCTTATCAAAATCTCTAGTGCTCTATATTTAGTTTAGCTTGTAGAGGTCTTCAGTTCTCTATAAGAGATTTTAGGCTTGTTGAGATCTCTAGTCATCACATCTTCACTTTCACTAATCGATAACTCTTAGTTCTCTAGTGGTTTCTTGACTTGTCAATATCTCAGAGTTCTCTAGTCAAATTAACTTGTCGATATCTCAAAGTTCTCTAGTGATCTTGTCGATATCCCTGAGTTCTCTAGTGAATTTTGACTTATCGATATTTCTGAGTTCTCTAGTGGAACTTGACTTATCGATAACTCAAAGTTCTCTAATGAATGTAGACTTGCCGATAACTCTGAGTTCTCTAGTGAAGAAATGACTTGTCGATATCTCCAATCTTCAGTTCTTCAATTTGGCTAGTCGGTATCTCTAAGTTCTCTAGTAGCTTTCCTGACTTCTCGATAAGCCATTATGGAGTTCTCAAATGACTTCTCTATAACATTAAATATGTGACTTATAGAGATCTTGACTTAGAGTATTTTTCCTAAAACATATATATTCAACTCCAAGCTTCTTCATAATTCTTCTGAGGCATGATCTTCTTGATCTTCTTCCAGATATAATTCTTAGGCTTGACACTGTTTATAGAAAAAGGCTCCAGTCTGCTCCTTTGACATTTTTATAGACTTTAAATGTTACAAGTACAAAATACAAATTAAGATAAAAATACAACTTACTTAGGGTTGATAAAATGTCTTAGTCTTGTTAAAGTACAGGCATGTCCTTTACAACAATCTCCCCTAATTTGTGAGAAGATTGCAAATTGATGCCTGTTAACAAGACTAACCCCAACTTTGAAATGATGGAGAATAAAATTAATACATAGGGCTTGATAGAATTACTACTTGTACACCATAAGATTCACAAGGTTCAATGATTACAAGACTCAAGTAAAGACAATTTTTACATCTGCTATTCTCTAAGTTTATCCTTCAAATGGTCAAGAATTTCAAGTTCTTCTATGATAAGTGTTCCACTTAGGGATTCTAAAAGTTTTTGTCTTGCTGCCTTAGGATAACCATTGTCCAGAACCTCTAGGCAGAATCTTGAGAATCCTCCAGCTCTGATGTTTAGAAATCTCCCATCTTTAGAAATTCTGCTCATTTATTTTGCTTTCAACACTTCTGATCTTTTTATGAACATGTCTATTTCTTCATCATGCCTCCTTTTTCTTTCTTCAGCTTCAGCTTCAGCTTCAACCTCATCTCTTTTTTTTGTTTCCTCCCTTTCAATCAACCATTCAGCTAGAGATGATCTCCATGCCCTTGTAGCAGTATCCTTGTCTTTTAACAAACTTATCACTCTCTTAATTTATGTGGGAGCCAAAGAATCTATTAAACTTTTGTCTAGAAGAGTGAATGTACCATCCTCAAAATAAATTCTAACTTCTCTCAAGGATACAATCCATACTTTAACAATTTCCTCAGCTAGATATTGGAAATGGTCTTCATCTGAGATGCAACAATTTAGAGGCAAAAAGTCAGATTCCTTAAAGCAATTACAGATGGCCCTTTCAGTGACTTCTCTTTTCTTTGTAGGCTTGACTTTCTTAGGTTTTCTCATAAAAGATTTGAGCTTGAATTTTAGTGAAGGCTTGGCTAAAGGTAGGGTTGACATTTTCTTGAGATTGGTGTGGCTTGAGGTGATTGGACTTTTTAGGAAAGAGTTGATTGTTTGTTTGTATAAAAATTTTGGCTTAGATGTTTGGGAAGGTTTGATGTTCGAGATAATTGATGTTGTAGGTTGAGCTGAGGTTTGAGTTGGTTGTGTTTGGATTTTAGGGTTGTTTGAGTTTATGAATCATCATGAGGCTTTCTGCTCTTCCTCTCACCTCTTCTCTTCTTTTCTTCATCTTTCTTATCATCCTCCTTCTTCTTCTCTCCACCCGTGCTCCCAGATGGCTTACTGGACTGACTAGGATTTGAGCCAGAAGGATTTTGATCATTCTATTTCTGCTCATCATCATCCAAGTCATCCTTGTTAAAATGTGTTTTGGGCAAGTTGGCTTCTGCATTTTCCAGATATCTCCTTAGTAGCTTTATCATTTCCATATCATCATTGTTCTTGTTTTTCTTAGCTCTTAATCCAGTTCCTAGGATCATGATAAGCTTCTTGTTGCTCATGACACAATGTTTGGGGATCTGAAAATGTCTTAATTGTTTGGTGGTTGGACAGATGTATGCTATACCCTTAATTGGCTGTAGATATGCTTCAGGAAAGGCAGCCACTTGAGCGTCTCTCAAATCAGTTAATAACATGGTATCTTCACGAGTTATAACTCTAACTTTGCTGATAAAGATATCTAACTCAGATACCCTCGTTGAGATAAGATAATTTAGGGACACCTGCATACAGCTGTCTGTCCCAGAGTCATTTGCATTGATCATTATCATGTTATCCACAAAGTTGTCCTGATTGACCTTGATCACTCTTATGAAATTAATTTTCTTGTCCAAAGCCTTCTTGTATGTGAAGTGATTATTATTGAGACAAGCTTTTAAAGCTGTGAGTAATTCATCAAACTCTCTACTCATACTAGATCCTTCAACAACCCTAATAAGTCTCTCCATGCCAAGATCAAATTCTTTAGCTTTCTTTTCAGCACCCTAGACTTGATCAACTTCTTTAGCTTTCTTTTTAACACCCTGGACTTTCTGTTGAGATGACCTTGATCGTGTCAACCTAGCCTCTATCTCCCCCTTAGTCTTGTTGACAGGCATTAGAAGGGGAGTAGGGATTTCAGGCCTTACTTGTTTAGGAAAAGAAGGTAGTGGTATGTTGAGTTTACCCATGATATTTCCCAAAGCTATAAAATTCTGCATTTGAAGATGCTTATAGGAGTCCATCAGGGTTTGGATATCTGTTTGTTGGCTCTTGACAAGAGATATCAAAGCCTGAACTTGTACAGTGAGAGAAGAGTTGGAGTCTTGCAATGCTATCACTTGACCCTGTAGAGACTGAATTTACAGATTTGTTGAAGTGGATCCAGTCTGATAAGAGCTGCTAGATGTGCCAAAGTGCTCTTTTACAGCCTGTTTGATCCCTTCCATCAACAAAGCTGAAGGCTTAAATCTGTTCTGGTGAAGTTGATCCAGCTGGACCTTGGTCACATTTGAGTAATTTGTTGATGGACCACTGTATGGAGATTGATGAAAGATAGTTTGAGGTTTTTGACTTCCTTCTCAATAGAGGTAAGATCCATCCTAGCCATTTGCTCAGTAAAATGCTTAAATTTAGAAGAGATCTTCTCTTGAGATGGTATGATCTTTTCCATTTTCTCATTCACCAGTTTTCTGATTCTGTCTTCATGACCAGTAAGATTGATTTCAAGAGCCTTACCAAATAGATGAAATGCTTTAGGCTAAGCTTTTTATACATCTGTAATGGCATCATAGACACCTTCTGGACTCAAGTCTTTTGCATTGCTTCCCAGAATAGTAACATACTTTTCTCTAAATCTGGCAAGAACTTGATTCATCTCCAAGGAAAAATCATCAGACAGCCATGCATCCACATTTCCATCTTGCTCAGCATCATTAATAATTTTCTCCTTTTACTCCTCAACCTCTTTATTATAATCAAGCTTGATAGTCCTGGTTGCTCATATTTAAAGTCAGGAGATGCTGTGAGATGTTAGCTAGTCCAGATATCTGCTCTACTAGTAGATCATCTACATAATTTGGTTGATAAGCAGATTCTTGCAGCCACTGAGAGAGTATGTGAGGTTGTTGAGGTTGTGAGGTGGAGGGTTCATCGGAAACACCTATGATTGGGGTCACAGTTTGACTCATAGATTGCTCTGTGGTTTTGACAGTGTGTTGTCCTCCACTTGTAATGGGAAACTCCAATTGAATTGGAGGCGATTTGACTGGGTTACTTTCATGTACACCAGCCTCAAACCCTTGTGTGTCTTGCAACATATTGGCACTTGAATGTGCTATGCTTGCCTCCCCTATGCCAGGATCATGGGTAATTGTACTTCTAGCTTCAACTACCAAGGTAATCTCTGCTAGAGTTGTAAAGGAAGTTGTCCCTTCTTGAGGAACCTCCAATTGAATTGGAGAGGATTCAGATAGCTCCCCCTCAAGAGTACTACCCTCAAACCTTTCAGTCTGTATAGATTGTTTTACATATGGAGGTGCATTAGAAGTATTCATGGGGTCTTTAGTAAAGACTGATGAATCCCCCATGTTTGTGATGGTGTCATCAACGTTTACCCTAGCATGTAGCCTCTCACCATCTAAATGAAGTGTCTGGGTGGTGAGCGAAGCTTCTTGAGCTAAGTCACTTAATTTTTGGTGCACTTGAGAAGTGAATTCAAGTGGAATTGGAGTAGAAGAAATTTGAGTCATAAGAGTTTGGTGCTCAGTTGTGAGTGTTGGCAGCTCCCCTTGAGTGAATGAGGAAGCTTCAAGAGACGTGCTCTAACTGTGTGTGTCTTCCTTGTTTCTCCTACCATACACTTGAATTGCTTCTAGTGCAGGCTGTGCAGACTCACTCCTGGTTGTTTTTACAACTGCATCCTGTTGGGAGGATGCAGAGGTTGCTAGAGTGGTCAGCTCTGGTTGTTTACTTCTTTTGGATCTTTTGACCAGAGGTGATTCTTCTTCAGCTATCTCCTCACCACTTTCAGTTATTGCAGTTAGGTTTATCCCCTTTCTCTACTTTTTAATCACCCCATCCTTTTGAGAAGATGAAGTGGGTGGTTGACTAGCTTCTAAAGGTTTTGAAAGAATGGTTGCAGCTTGGGAAGATCCCTGTTGGTGTTCATGTGCTTGTACTTCCACAGGTTCAGGAATCATAGCTGAGCTAGATTGTATGTTAGATCTCATGTCAGGCATAGGATAAGGGTAAGTCGTAAACCTCTCCAACATAAATGGAGTGATTTTCAGACTTACATTGACCTTATTCTTTGTAGTAAGTGAGCCAAATATTATTTTGGACACTTGCTTATAATTGCCTATTTTAGTACTATCTATACCATTAAGTAGGTGTATGTCAGCTACTTTATTATTTAAAGTGGACATAATAAATCTAGGGAAGTAAATTTCCTTACTTCTAGCTGACAGGGGCATAGTTATCCTGGTTTCAAGTTCTTCCAAGATCAGCAGACCAACATTCAAGTGTCTGTTGTGGGCAATTGAATACACAAGCTTTTGCACCACACTTGAAATGTTGTCATATTTTGTCTTCCTGCATGTAAAGGCTCTCACTACTGAATTAAAAATGAATGACCACTCCTTCCTTATATTAGTTATGTTTAGGCTTCATAAGTTAATTCTTCCACCGTAGTTGATGAAGTTTAGAAACTCAATCAGCTCATCAGGAGTTGGCACCTTCACCAGATTTGTAGTAGGTAGTCCCAAAGCTAGGTTCACATTCTGCTCATTAAACTTAATTTGTAGACCTCCGACTGAGCAAGTCACTACCAAGAATACAGCATCATCATGCATCACAGTCCTCACCATAGCTGTAGTCCAAAAATCATGCAACACATCCAGGTACAACACTAGATTAGCAATCAAGGCTCCTGCAATGTAAGATTCATACAGAAATTTCACAAACCCCTTGAAATTGTCAGGGGCTTGGTTAGCATTAGTAAAAGCCAAGTAGTTTGTTCCTTTCTCTGGGATAGTTGCTCTAATAGTGTTTTGTGTCATTGTATTATAGTAAAAGAGAATGGGTAAGAAGAATTTTTGAGAAAGGAGTAGAAAGGAGTGAGAAATGGGTTTTTGCTTGAAAGGCTAGGTCAATTTAGATCTCGAAAGTTATAAGTATGTGTATGTATCGAGAAGTCTCGGTATTTATAGTAAAAGTAAATGACTTGTCGAGAACTCAAAAATAGACATTTGGAGTTTGTCAATCGAGAAGTCATTTTAAGAAATGAAGTACATATCGAGAAGTCATTTTAAATTACTCTTTTAGAGAACTTAAAATTGACTTATCGAGATGTCAAATTAATACCCAGTTTGTCCAAAAAAGACTGAATTAATTCCAACTTTTATTTGAATAAATTCAAAAAAAAATTAGAATGAATTTTCCAAGAGTATTTTACCAAAATAATTTATTAATTTAAATTATCTCAGTTCTGAGTTATTGATAAGTCAAAAATTGTACTTGTAGAGAACTCTGTGAATAAACACTACTAGAGAACTCTACAAGGACTTATCGATAAGTCATTTTTAAGTCTATTGAGAAGTCACTCGAGAAGTCCTAAAATAACTTGTCGAGAAGTCAATTTTTACTTATCGAGAACTCAGTTCTCTATATACTTTTGGTTTTTGTAATTCTGCCTTGTGTTAATTTTACATATTAAGAATGTAAATTAACAACTGAGCAGTTTACTTAGAATTTGAAAAATTCCAAGTTGAATTTGAATTTGAAAGACAAATATGCAGAGATTTCTGAAATATTTATAATTCATATCTCAGTTAATTTCCAATTTAATCAAATTAATTTTGATTTACTGGAGATTAATCTGCTACAAAACATTAGGTGAGTTCTTGCCTTAGGATGAAGAGTTAAGCATTCCGATTTCACCTACGAGTCTAGTGAAAGTTGCTTCATCTAAAGGTTTAGTAAAAATATCAGCTAATTGTTTTTCTGTTGGTACAAAAATGAGCTCAATTGTACCCTTAGAGCATGTTCTCTGATGAAATGATACCTCACTTGAGCACAACAACTTCCTGCAGCTGTATGTTCAGCATCAGCTGTAGAAGTTGATACAGATTATTGTTTCTTGCTATACCAGGATACAATTCTTTGTCCAAGAAATTGACAGTTTCCAATAGTACTCCTTCTGTCAACTCTCCATCCAGCAAAATCTGCATCTGTGTAACCAACAGCTTCAAAACCAATTCCCTTAGGATACCATAATCCCAAGTTTGGAGTTTCCTTCAAGTATCTGAAAATCCTTTTCTCCCACCTGAGTTTGTGCAATTAAATTTAGATGTATGAGATGAGCTTCCATTTCCATGATTTTCCTGTTGAGTAGTTTCTTCATTTTTCTTTTCTGACAGACTTCACAAATTTCAACTTGACAAACTCCAACTTAGGCATGTCTCTTACCAACTCCCTTTTTGACAAGGTGTTAATTTCCTTGAAATTCGGGTGAGACAGATTTTTATGCCAGAGCTTGTTTAATTTTTCTGATGGTTTGGTGTAGAAGCAACAAACACCATCCTTATTTGTTGAGTCAAAATCTGTAACAAATAAGCTTCCTTTTCTTGCTCCTTTCAGAGAAACTTCACTAGTTTTCTTGCTGATTACAGTGCATTCTTCTTTGTTGAATAAGACTAAAGGCCTTTGTTTGCAAATTTGCTAACTCTGAGAAGATTCACTTCAAGACCAGGTACCAGTGCTACATTATCAAAGACAATATTTTCAGAAACAATCTTGCTATATCCCATTGTGAATCCTTTGCTGTTGTCTCCAAAGGTCACCAAAGGGCCAACATCTCCCTTAAATTGTGATAGAAGAGCTTCACCACCTGTCGTATGCCTGGAACATCCACTGTCTATGATCCAGATGACTCTCTATACTATGCCCTGCACACAATGAGTCTTAAGTGTGTTTGGAAACCCAAGCAGTGTTGGGTAGATTCTTCTTGGTAACTTGTTCAGCAGAAGTAGAATGAGTTGTTTTAGAAAAAATAAAATTCAGTAACTGTTGTGCATGGTTTACTTCTGATGTGGACTCATTTCTTGTTTCTTTAAGGTCTACTCTCAGTTTGTGACAACTCTTCATTACTTTCAAGTTGCCAGGAATGCAGTTAAACTTGTCACAGAATGAATAGGGATCATTTGAATCTGCTTCATTGTATTTGCAAGTTCCTTCAGCTAGCTTGCTAACAACCTTTTTACAAAGGTGAGTTAGATGATTTGCAGAGCCACATTTTCACACTTCTTTCTAGGAGCATTTGCAACACAAGCAAAATTATTGCTTTTGTTTATCCCTATTTTCCCAATTCTATTTTTCTTTTTATTTCTTGCATCTTCAGTTTTGGTTTCTTTAATAGGAGTCTTGGGACTTTTTTTGTTCATAAGCTTCTCTTCGGTATTGGAAGACTGAACTGATTCTTTAATTTTTCTTCTCTTTATCTTCATAAACAATTTCTTGCTTGATAATCAATTCTTCTTCACTAAAGTTGACTTCACATGCTTTGAATATAGGTGCATTAACCTCTTTCAAAAAGGTTGGAGCATTCTCAGTTTTCTTTTCTTTCCCTTTGTCACCTACAGTCTTCTTTTTATAATTCATGGCATCATAGTCAAGTCCAATAGCAATGTTTGCACATGGCTTATTCTTCTCATAATACTGCCCGACCAGTTCAGATGTATTTCTGAAAGATTTCATCTTCACTTCATTCTTTTCCAGCTTCTCCCTTAGCACTACTTCAATTTCATTTGCACACTTGAGCTTGTTCTTTAGATAAGCATTTTCTTGTTTTAAAGCTTCAAGCTCCACCAACAACAATTCAGTTTCATTCTTCTCACTTTCAAGCTTCCCATTTATCTTTGTTAATCTGCTAACTTCTTCATTAGCAGCAACCATGCTTGTGTGAATGTGAAGCATTTATGTGCTAATCTTTTCAATAGTTTCCTTATATTGATTCATATTTAAATCAATACTGGTAAGCGTTGGTGTTTGTGCTTTTGATGAGGATGATTCACCTTGCTTCAAAGCCATTAGAGCATAGTTTCCAACTTCCTCATCTTCATCATTATCTGAATCATCCCAACTCTTTCCCTCTACAATGTAAGCTTTGCTTTGCTGGTTTTTCAGAAGAGCTTCATACTTTGCTTCCAGTTCAAGATAAGATTTGTCTTTCTTTGCCTTCTTTGGTTTCCTGCACTCTGTAGCAAAGTGGCCTAGTTTATCACAATTGAAGCACCTTATATTAGATCTATCAACATATCCAGTTTTGTAGCCATTCTCGCTATCAGAATTGTACTTCCCTTTTTCCTTCCACCTGCTATCTTTGTTGAAAGAATGTCCTTTACTCTTGAAGTATCTTGGCTTCTTTACTCTAATGTTAGAGAATTTTCTAGCCAAATAGGCCATTGACTGATCTAGCTCATCCAGTTCTTCAAGAGTATAAAACTCATCCTTTTCCAATTCCAGAATGACTTGCTCTTGTGAATCATTTGTTCTTTGCTCACTTGTTAAGGCAACTGAAGTTTGAGATCTTGGTTCATCATTGGATGTTTGGCTTTCATTTAAAATTAAGGCACTTGAGCCATCCACAACATGTCCTTGACCAGATCTCAATGATTGCCTTTGAATCATCTCTAGTTCATATGTTTTGAGAATTTCATATAGAACTTCCAGAGTTATTCTACTCAAGTCTCTCCCTTCCATGATTGCTGAGATTTTCTGTTCCAAATGATCAGGAAGAGTAAGAAAGAACTTTAGATTCACTTCTTCAGCTTCATAGTATTTGTCATGAAGTTGAAAGTCATTTATCAGCTTATTGAATCTTTCAAATACATCAATAATGCTTTCCTTTGGCTTAGCCATGAAACCCTCATACTGTGAAATCAGTATCCTTCTTTGATTTGATCTAACTTCCTCAGTTACCTCACAGAGTATCTCAATCTTATCCCATATTTGTTTGGCAGTGTCACAGTTGATAATGTTGTTGTACATTACATTGTCAAGTGACTCAATCAATATTAATTGTAAGCTGTTATCCATGGACACTTTCTCTTTTTCAGGGTCACTATACTCAGAAGGATCTTTTGGAGCATAATGAGCTGGAATAACCATGTCTCCATCTGTAGATTCCTCAACTTTAATTATAGGAATGAAGGGTCCATTCTTGAGGATCTGAATGTAGAGTGGATTGGCCATCCTGATAAACAACATCATTTTCTTTTTCCAATGAGTGTAGTTAGTTTTTTCAAAACTAGGAATTTTGATGCTACTGATTTTCTGTGTATTCATTCTTCCAAGATCTTGAATCTGTTTACTTTCAGATTTTATTCTGGTACCACTTGTTAGGAAATGAATAACACACAGAGGGGGGGGGGGTGAATGTGTTTTACTATTTTTAGGCTTTTCTTGAATGTTTTTGGCTTGGTTGAACAAAGTAAATTAATTCTTATAGTGAAATATGTTCATGCAGAATTTATGCTTGCAGAAAATAAAGAACACAGATCTTTAAATCTCATTTAATTTTATATTAAAATTAAGACTGTTTTTCTATAAAATTTCTAGGCTCTTTGTTGATAAAGATTTTAGCTTCTTCTTGAGAGTGTTACAAGAAATTTGATCTAAATTGTTACAACTGACTAAAGGACCAGTGTTAATTTTATAACTTAGTTAGCTGCTGGTTTACACAGTGTATAATAAGACATGCTATTAGCTTTTCTAAGCTGTCACTTGTCAGTTCTATTTATAGAAAAGTAGATCTTCCATTTCTGGCTTAGCATATCTTTAGCATCCCGTGTTCACTTTGATCTTCCACTGTCAGTTAATCTTTACCATTGATCTTGCACATTCTTCAAGCTGCTTTTTGTGGACTTGTCAATCCAGCTATTGGATTATTTGTTGATTGTTTATCTTGGATATTGAACTGATCTGCAACTTTGTACTTTGAGATTGTACCTCGAGATCTCCAGTTTAGGTCTATAGAACATTTGACATCTCGATAAGTATATTGGCTTATCGAGATCTCTAGTGCTCTATATTTAGTTTAGCTTGTAGAGGTCTTCAGTTCTCTATAAGAGATTTTAGGCTTGTTGAGATCTCTAATCTTCACATCTTCACTTTGACTTATCGATAACTCTTAGTTCTCTAGTGGCTTCTTGACTTGTCAATATCTCAGAGTTCTTTAGTCAAATTAACTTGTCGATATCTCAGAGTTCTCTAATAATCTTGTCGATATCTCTGAGTTCTCTAGTGAATTTTGACTTATCGATATCTCTGAGTTCTGTAGTGGAACTTGACTTATCGATAACTCAGAGTTCTCTAATGAATATAGACTTGTCGATAACTCTGAGTTCTCTAGTGAAGAAATGACTTGTCGATATCTCCAATCTCCAGTTCTTCAATTTTGGCTTGTCGATATCTCTGAGTCCTCTTGTAGCTTTCCTGACTTCTTGATAAGCCATCCTGGAGTTCTCGAATGACTTCTCTATAACATTAAATCTGTGACTTGTAGAGATCTTGACTTAGAGTATTTTTCCTAAAATAGATAATTCAACTCCAAGCTTCTTCATAATTCTTCTGAGGCATGATCTTCTTGATCTTCTTCTAGATAGAATTCTTAGGCTTGACACTGTTTATAGAAAAAGGCTCCAGTCTGCTCCTTTGACATTTTTACAGAATTTAAATGTTACAAGTACAAAATACAAATTAAGATAACAATACAACTTACTTAGGGTTGACAAAATGTCTTAGTCTTGTTAAAGTACAGGCTTGTCATTTACAACAGGTTGTGTAAAGAAGGGCCAATGCATATAATATTTTAGATACATGTTTATATATTGTGGTGTGTGTGTTGTGAGCCCTAAACTTCTGACCCAGGTTTGGAGGGCGTCACAATCAAGCCTCACTTTCCGAGAGAGATTACCTTTCATAAACTTCGCATAGCTAGGCATCTGTTCAAGACCTTCAGCGAAAGGTATGTTGATATGAAGTTTCTTGAACACCTCCAGAAACTTAGCAAACTGCTTATCCAACTTTTGCTTTGTCAACCTCTTAGGAAAATGAGGTGGATGATAGACCTGTTTCTCCCCTGTATTACCCTCAGGAGGAGTGTGTTCCACAGTTTTATTCCTTGATTCTACTTCTTCTTCCTTCTTCACCACTTTTTCAGCTACAATCTCATCTTCTGGATTTGGCAAAGGTGCAGACGCAACTGTATTTTGAACAAAACTTTCAGAATCTTCCTCTTGCTGAAATTGGGGGATTGCGACCTTTACGGACCTCACGGTGATGGCGTTCACCTGTTCGTTAACTTCCCTCTTGCTTGGATTGGCTTCTGTATCACTAGGAAGCATTCCTGGTGGTCGATTCAACAAAGCATTTGAAATCTGCCCAATTTGATTCTCCAGAGTCTTGAAAGAAACCACTTAGCTCTTGCACATGAGCCTCAACTCCTCCAGTTCAGATTTTTCATTAGATTGACTTGTACATTCATACGGTAGTTGCTGAAGTTAGAGTTGTTGTCTTGGTGCATATTGCGATTGTTGAAAACCAGGAGGGTTGAATTGCTTTACTGCATACTATTGATAAGTTTGTTGCACCGCATTCTGATTGTTGCTCCAGCTGAACTTAGGATGATTCCAGTTGTTGGGATGATAATTGGCAGGAACTGGTTACTGCGACATCTGAAAGTTGCTCACAAACTGAGTTGATTCACAAGATATAGGACAATGCTCCATCAGATGCGGACCTGCACATAACTCACAAACACTGGTTATCTGATTAACACCATAGTTAGCCAGAGAATCGATCTTCATAGACAACGCCTTTAGTTGAGCAGTGATAGCCGTAGCAATATCCACTTCAAGAACTCTTGCTACCTTTCCCTGTGGCAATCTCTGGGTTAGATACTAGTATTCATTAGCAACCATCAGTTCAATTAGCTCATAAGCTTCTTTATAGCTCTTTGCCCATAATGCTCCACCCGATGTTGCATCAAGCATGGGTCTTGACTGTGCTCCCAAACCATTGTAAACACAATTGATGATCATCCAATCAGGCATGCCATCATGTGGAGACTTTCTAAGAATCTCCTTGTAGCGCTCTCAAGCTTCACATAGAGTTTCTCCCGATTGCTGTGCAAATTGAGTAAGAGCATTCCTGAGTGCAGCTGTCTTCGCCATAGGGAAGAATTTAGTAAGAAACTTCTGTGCGGCGCCAAAAACTTGTTATACGCATTCGCAAGTAGTATAAGATATAAATCAAATTCGTTCCCACAAAGACTCTTTTTAGTTAACCTAAGATTATGCACCTATGCAATAATGGTATGGCTATCACTCAATGCTAAGACAATAACAAGTTGAGATGTTTATAACTAAGATTAAACTAACATGCAATTAACTAAGAATAAAAGTGATTGAATTAACTATATGAGACAACCATGGGATTCTAACTTCATTACTACTTCATTCAAAGTCATTGTTCTTAACCTTAGCATGCAATGGTGATGACAACTAATCAGATAACATGAAATTAGTAAATGCCAACTTTCGTTGTACGAATACCTTACTACATAGGGCAAGTAAGATGGTTAAAATTACCTATGAATCATGCATAACAAATACATGAACCTATGCTAGCATGGCAAGTTCTAAATCTCTATATTCACTGCCGCTTCAATAGAGATTAACACGCTATCTTTTATGTTAGGTATGCACATAAGACGAATAAGCACAACCGATACTAGGATATCAATCAATCACCACACAGCAAGATATTGAACAAATTAACTATAGAAATCCATAAGTAAATCCGTTAGAACCCCACGATAACGACTAGTTCATAGTCGAACTCATCGTCACCATGGATTCCAATGAAAGCATGATAATAAACAATATAAGAGTACTAAGGTTTAAAGACAAATCGAAAACAAACATCCAAGTATCAACTATATTAAAGAAAACAAAAGTCTTCTTCTCCATAGACGTCTCGTGCTCTCTAGGTATTCTTATTGCTCTCCCTGGTCTCTTTGTTCTTAAAAACGTCTTATTATAGGTATATATAGGCTTCAGGATCACCAAGGCTTCAAATCTCTCAAAAATCAAGTCAAAATAAGATTCCGCTGACCACGACCCGCGCGGCTGCTCCCCTTGCGCGCGCGCTATTTCTGTCTTTCTAGAGCTGCCGCCCCGCATTCCAGCGCGGGCGCGCCGTGCTACTGCTCTTTCAGCGTGGCCGCCCCGCTTCCCAGCGCGGGCGTGCCGTGCTTCTTAATTTTTTCTCCAATTTCTTATTTTTGATATAAGTTGAGTTCCGTCTGTCAGAATTTGACGATCCAATAGTCCACGCGAAGCTCTCGAGATGCTATTCAACATGAGAAGGGTCGTGGCATCCGATTCTGACCTCCTTGCAACATATTACCTTGAAAAACAAAATTAATCTTCTAAGTAATGCCTCTAATACACAAACACAAAAATACATCAAAAATACCAACAACTTGAGTCCAAAACACCAACTTAAGCCTGTAATGAACCGTTCCAAGTAGATATAAAATCCACTTATTAGAACACTGGACTGGAAATCCTTGCTACCAACAATTTCCTTTTTAACTATAGAATAACATAAACAGATTCGCAAGAGTGAGCTAACCAACTCAATAAGTCATAGTAATAATACCTAAGGTTAAACAATGATCAATTGAAATGATTCAGAGTAATCAAATTTCTTGTCAAAAAATCATTAGAATTGGATATTCATTTTTAACTTTTAAAACCAAGGTTAGGCTGTTGATCAGTCACACGTACTAACCCCAAGCAAGGCACACAGCTCTGGTCTATAAACTGGATCCAAGCCACACATTGGCCTAGTACGACCACAGAAAACTATCAAATTCTAAAATAATTCAATATGATAAATATTGTAATTAAATAAAATAGAATCGTAAATAACTTTGATAAAATATTTATCTCATAGCATAAAGCAATCCATGGGTATCACCAGGGTATATCAAGGTATGTACGAAGAATGGCTTCAAGCCCGTAGAAGAATCAGGTGATAATGAACAATGGTTCAATGGTTGTACAAAGTTTAGTTCTTTAATGTTATAAGTTATTGTAAAATATATAAGCCTCTGTATGTTCAAGTAATTGTGTTCCAGTATTTGGTGTATGGGGTATATGTATTTTTGGAATAGTATTATATTTGTATGGTTTAATATCTAGAATATTAATAGTCGGTGGTTTACAAAGAATAAGGCTTACAGCTCAATGAATCAAATGATATGATCACGGTTCAAGGTTCAATAATTCAAAGCACTTACAATATAAAACATAACTATTTTGAATACTAGCAACATGTCACGATAAAGTTTAGAAATATTTGCAATATATCTCGAGAAAGGTTTAGAAGGACTTTACTCATCACAAATGATTCCAACTTCACTTGCACTCATCTAACGATTCTATTTAACAACCACTTGTCTACTTTCTCTATGCCTCGCTTCTATTCACTGATCACTTGCTTTCTTTTCTACGCATCGGTTCTATTTTATGATCACCTTCTTTCTTTTCTATGCCTCACTTACTCTGATAGGTATCATAAATATATATCAATATTCAATCACATATTATTATATTCGTCACGTAGGCATCATAAGCTTTTATCTACCCTTCGTTTTACCCAAATGCGATTTACGGATTAAAAGTTATGTCCAAAACAGTCAAACTATAAATACATAGACATATAACACATAATCAGATAGCGCATAGCACATAGAACGCAAGGTATTTGATAAAATTAACCTTTCAAAGAAGGTTCGGGGTTAAAATGATTTTTTTGGTATTTAATACGAATTTATAAACATTTTTTTGAGAATTAAAACGGGTAACAAAATCATTTTATAATTAAATAACAAGGTTCGAATACCCCAATATGACAATGAAATCATTTAATAATAATTATTGAGCCTTGAACATAATTTAGAAAAATATTTTAAAGCTCGAAATCATTTTCTTGAATTTCTTAAACTAAAAGAAATAATTAAATGTAATTAAATAATCATTTAAAATTAATTAATAAATAATTAAATCAATTAATCAAATAATATTTAAATTAATTGACTAATTAAATAATTAATTATTAACTAAAATTAATTAACTAAATAATTTATATTTATTTTTGAATTAAAATTAAATATTGGAATTACGATAATGAATTTTGGAATTAAAAATAAATTTTAGAAAAATAAAAATAGAATTTTTGAATTATTTGTAAAAATAAAATCCGAAAACAGTTTTTGGTTTTGAAGTTAAACAAAAAGAAGATCAAAATCGTTGTGGCGGGTCAAAACCGGGTCAACCGGGTCGAGGAGAACTCAAGAACACGCCGGAGTTAATCCTGGATTCCGGCGATGATAAATTTCCGGCCAAGCTTCGTTCCTGGCCAAAACGTAAACATTTGGCTTGGTTCGGGTATGGTTTTCATTCTAAATCATTCCAGGAACTCAAATCAAGCAACAAATAACACATACAATCCCTGGAATTTAAAATCCGGCCAAATCGACTAAGAAAGCATCAAACTCAATTCTTTCTCGGTAAGCACAAACCAGGAATCCTCTGTGCTTCAAACAACCATCAATTGATTCCTTTTTATATGATCTATAAACTGGTATCAATCAATTCAATTGATAACCCTTGAATCAAAAATGCCTAAATTCCAATTAAGAACATTCATACTATATAAACCATATTTTTATAAATTCGAGAATCAAACTCAATTTTTAAACATGTTATTAAACTCCAAATTCAAATACAATATACCAACTTGACCAGAATTCAATTATCTACAACATGCAATCATCAAATTACATAAATAACTTAAAAATCAAAAAGTCCCAATTTAACATTAATTTATTTCAAATTTAAATAAATAATTGTAAAATAACATGTTGATTCTGCAGATATACGGATTGAAGAACTTGAATCTACTCGTCGATAGCTTTGATTTGACTACTTGCATGCCCTAATCGGAGTTTGGTAACGCCTTCTAATCCTCGTTTGATTATGAAGAACACGATGAATTATAGAGGTTTTCTCTAGATAATTACTATTTTAACTGTGTTTTTATGATTATCTATACAAAATAAGATACTGTAATGGCTATTTATATTTACAAAATATTGGTAACCCGTTGGATCATATCGGATATAAAAATAGAATACTTAATCATTAAGTATTAATAAAACTGATACGGTTCGGTACCGATTTTAGGATAATTATCAAAACCAAGCTTCTTGTAAATACAGTTTTGGTCTCAGCGCTTTGGTTACATGAATTATGAGAAGATAATATAATAGTTTAATCAAAACATCCCGTTTCTCGAAAATACGTGTTTTATCGATTTACCGAAATGAATATCATATCAAAAAATCCGCGCCGAGACCCGCACGGGTAAAACCGTACTCCGGATCAAAAAAGTCAAAACATGGAAAATTCTCGGAATATTTAAATTAGGTTAGAAAGGAATTTTCTCAAGACCTCCGGGTTGTAAAAACATAAAAATGGTTGAAGTTGGACGATTATCGATTATACAAAATAGTTTATAATAACTTGGAAAAATAATTTATTAACTTTATAAATCTTTTATAAAATCATATTACAACATATAAATTAATATAAAAATATCATATATACTTTATTTTGGATATATAAAAATTAAAATACTCAAATTTTACCACATATAAACATCCAAACACTGATACCAATTAACAAATAATTCACCAAAATTCACATAATAATCACATAATAATCATTTATTGATGAAAATAATTACACGATATATCTCGGATATTACATCCTTCCCCCTTAAAAGGATTATATCCTCAGAATCTCCTAAGTAAACAAATAAGGGTATTTTTCATGCATATCACTTTCTAACCCTCAGGTGGACTCTTCAACCTTTGGGTTTCTCCACAGTACTCTTGCTAAATTTACAACCTTATTTCTTAACACCTTTTTCCCTCTTTTCTAGAATCTCTATTGGATTCTCTTCATACGACAAATATGCCTGAAGTTCTATCGGCTCGTACTCGATTACATGCCTAGAATTTGGATTGTACTTCTTAAGCATTGACACGTGAAAAACATTATGAATATGCTCCATATGCGGGGGTAACGCCAATTCATATGCTACCTAGCCGACACACTTCAAAATTTCAAAAGGTCCAACGTATCTAGGTCTCAGCTTCCCTTTCTTTCCAAATCTTGATAATCCTTTCCACGGTGACACTTTTAACAATATTAATCCCCGTCTTTAAATTCCATATCCTTTCTAGCTTGATCTATATATTTCTTTTGGCGATCTAGCGCTGCAATTAACTTTTTTTGAATAATCTCGACTACTTTCTTCGTTTGTTACACCAACTCGGATTCAAGTATTTTATGTTCTCCAATTTAATTCTAATTTTTTTTAAAATCAATAGCACAAACACGTAACATCTCTTCGATAGTATGAATCATTCTTTCATTTTAGCCGCCAGTCTGCGAATAATAAGCTGTACTCATATTCAACTTGACTCCCAAACATTCTTGAAAACTTCTCCAAAATTTTTGAATTGAATCGTGGATCTTCGGATTCCATGACAGACTACTATCTCCTTCAAATACATGTGAACCAACTCGTCCAATGATAATCTTATATTAATAGGCGGATAATGAGCTGGCTTGGTTAGTCTATCCACTATAACCCAAATGGCGTCGTGGTTCGCTTTTGTTCTTAGTAATTTAACTACAAAATCCATTACAATATGCTCTCATTTCCACTCTGGAATCTCTAACGGTTGTTATAATCCACTGGGTCTCTGATGCTCTACTTTAATTCTGTGACATATATAACACCTACTAACCCATTCCGAAATCTCCCTTTTCATTTCTGGCCATCAATAATTCTTCTTTAAATCTCTGTATATCTTAAATCCAAATTCTAGAAGAAAATCTAAAAATACTTTGATCATCTTTCTAAGTGCATATCTCTCCCCCTACTAAACTATTTAACATCTTGATCCACTATCTCCTTTTGACATCTCTTTATCTTTTCCTATAACTCTGAGTGAAAGGTCATATTATACATGTAACACCCCCAGATCCGGGGTCGGGGATCCGGGTCGTCACGGTCTTTCTTTCCACAATATCACTTCACTTAATTAATAATAAATAACCTTATGCTGTGACCCCACACTAACACACACCACAACCCGTTATAGTCTCAGAGATGAAATTTAAATAAGTACAAGTCTTTGAATCCACAATTTAAAAGTTATTACAACCCAAAATGATTACTTGATAAATTTACAGTTAATTGCCATTATCTGCCACAAGTTATAATTATACATAATTGATTCTCAAAAGTAGACGGTCTGAACTACAATAGATCTACCTCTGCAGCTATAGCAGCTACAACATCAACGGGAAGACGCGGGACGCTTCCCACGCGCTTGCGCTGGGTCTGCTGGAGTCTGGCCATCTTTCCTAACTGTTGTTGTGTGATGAAGAAATAAAGCAAGGGTGAGCAGCAAGCCCACCAAAATAATATGTATAATGATTTACAATATATGAGCCTACTCATAATACTCATGAAAGTCTTGGTCAAAAGAAATGAACCAAGTTTGATATCTTAATGCGATGAAGTCGCAAAATATTCAGTATATATACATATATACTTTTCAAAATATTGGAAGTCCTCTTCCATGCATAATATACACAAAATCCCAGTGTATAACTGTATATATAAAAAAATATCGTTGCAAGGTGATCTCATACATCTAACCTTGTCTCAACGTTTTTCTGAAAATCTTTGTCATTCATAAGACAATTATTAACTAGATATAAGTTTAAAAGATGAGGTTACCAAATACCCCAATATACTTATATCTTTCCCAATACTACTTGAACTACCACCGTTCAAGTTATAATCAGTTTCAAAAGTTCATCACATAGATGAGACTACAAGACAAGATTTGAATAGATTCAATCTTTGAAATATTATTGAATGAAAAAGTTATGAGATACTTTATTTAGTCCCGATATATATATATCCACATATATATATCTCTAAAACATTTCCTGGAACCTCTGTTATGTAAAGTATGAACAGAGTTGCAATATCCAATGAATTTGGAAGGAAAAGAAAACCTTTGGCATAAACCAGATATCTTGCTGATCAGGCAAAGATACCCATAAGTAACCTTTTCTACTAGTAGATGGACGAATTCCCCACTGGTCATCACCCTGGTCGCATTAGGACCTTATGCTGGACTGCCACTCAGCCACTTATGCATTTGATGGACTCCCACTGAGCCACTTACACTATCATGGACGCCCACTGAGCCCATGTTGCTTATGCCGACTCAATAGATGGACTTACTTCCCGAACGTTGGGTAAGTAATCAATTCATTTACCAAAACTGCAAATTTGTTGCGAATATAAAATACACCATAGAGCCGGATTCCCCAGGTTTTGAACGAGTATTTAAATCCCCTTTAAAGGAAGATCTTAAATATAAAAATGAGTTTTGGGATCCGCTCTAACTTTTAAAAATCATTTTGAAGACTCGAAAACACTTTAAAGAGTGTTTGGAGTAAAGCTGATTTAATGAAGTAAATCAGTCCCCAGAATATTTAGAAAATGACTGAATATTATTATTTAAATAATATTCCCATAAAGAATAATCTTTTATAAAAATAATTGAAGTAGAAGTTTTAAAACTTATACTTGAAACGAGTATTAAATAACCAAAGATATACTTATATGAAAGTATTATCTTTATTTGAATAATCGAAAATAAGTTTGATTATTAACACCTTATTCTTTAATAAAATAAAGAATATATTTCAGCAAATAATCGGAGTCATAGATCCTCAAATGAATATTCAAATAATATTCATTAAATAATATAAACTGAGTCATAAGCCTTCGAATGAATATTCAAATAATATTCAATAAATAATATAAAAGAGTCATAAGCCCTCGAATGAATATTCAAATAATATTCAGATAAATAAATAAAAGGAGTCATACGCCTTCGAATAATATTCAAAATAATATTCAATAATAAAATAAAGTTAAAGTTATCGAATAAACCTTATTCGATTAATAGTTTTAAAAACTATATCCATATATATATATAAATAAATATATATATATAATATACTCGGGAACATCGACTCCCGGTTTAGAAATATGTTCACCTTTTATCCCCTATACTAAGGGTATACGCAACTACTTGCTTATTTCTAGCATAGGTATTATGCAACTATAAGCATTGAAATCAACAGATAGATAACCAGATTACGAAACAGACATGCATATATACCATATTAGCATGCTCCAATATATCGCAAAATTTGCTAATAACAATCATGCAATATCACAAGATAATGCATATACATATATTTACATCACAGCAACAGTATAACGGGTAGAAAACTTGCCTGAGCGACTGGGGGTTACGAATGGCTCGGGACGAGTCTGGTAACCTATAAGCAACAAGTAAGTTGGAATTAAACCAAAGTCACTTGTAAATCTATACTTTAACTAACTTAGACTCTAACGCTCGTTTTGCGCTCACTGATTCGCTTAAGTCACTCGGGTACCCTCGGCTCCACCATTTTTAATAATTTAACCTTTACGAGTTTTAAGGCGATTCCTTCGCGAGTGTCTTACCAACTGCCTAACACACTTACCATAAATGTTTCATACTTCAATTAGTCCTTTTTGGTCTTTAACCTATGTTTCAAAGTAAGGCGAGGGGAAATGTTTCGTTCGCGAAACGCCGTTACTTGAAACGGTCGTTTCTCCTAAACCGTGCATCGGAATCGAACGAACTACATATCAAAACGAAGCTCGTAACACGAGCTATCTAGTCATGGCAATGGTAATAATCTGGCAGGGGGTTCTCGGGTCCTAATGTTATGCACAAAAACAGTCTAAAGAAAATCGGATGTTACGACGGCTATGTTTACGCGATTTCCCAAATTTAAACCATTCAAAAACCATCATAATTCAACCTCAAATCAATCATACAACCAACATCCATCCAAAACACATCATAACAGCCCCAACCAATTCAAGTTTAACATTCATACTTATGCCTAAGCTTAACTTTAACCATACTTAAGTTCTTTTAATCAAAACAACAACATTTACCAATCCAACAACATCCCAAAACTCACTAATCTCTACATACACAACCATCAAGCCTCTCATGAACTAAAATACTCATATTATGCTCTTAACATTCAATAACAAAGCTTGGTTAAGAGATTATACCTTCCTTGAAGCTTTTTAACACAACATAAGAGCTTTGAATGCCTAAAGAACCTTGATCCTTGCTTGTATAACCTTAATCTTTCATAAAAATTCAAGAAAACTAAAGTTATTTCTTGAAGGTTACTATTCACCATCTTCTTCCTTGATTTATAGAAAAAGATTGGCTTGGAATTAGAAGCTTAAACTTATAGGAAGTATGTAACTATCCATGGGGAAGCTTAGATAATTACCTTGCTAAATAGTAAGTGGTGGAGCTTGGATCTTCAAATTTTAAGAAATGGGCCGAGAGCTAGCTTGGGAAGAAAGATATTTTTGTGTTTTGTTTGATGAAAATGAAATGATTTGCTTGGTTGGTTGATTTTTGTGTTGTTTTTGGTTAATGACTTAATTAACCTTGATTTTGTGTGGTTATAATTCAACCACACTTCCTTCCCTTCTATGTCATGCTTGTGTCACCTTGCACATGTCATTATGCTCCCACTTGTCCACACCTTGTGGTTTGATGATGTCACAATCCCTGGCTTCTTGTACAAGCTTGTCTCTTGGTCACTTATTTGTTTTACGGTTCGCTTATCTTTCGTTCTCGTTTATCGTTTGAGGGATCATACCCGGGATCTTATTTCTTAGGTTCCCTTAACCTTTCTCAATATATTATATTCCTTTTATGATCCTCTCCTATAATCCTTTAATTTCAATCCTTTTTATCCTGTTACCTTATACTCAATTCTCTCCGTATCTTGTGGATTTCCGGGAAAAACCAAAGTGTTCGGAATTGGATTCTGACGATCTTTACATACACTTATATACTTCATAGAGTACTAATAATATCCCAGAATATCCATAACAGAACCCCTACATAGCGTGGCATGAAAAGTTTTCTCGTTCAGCAAAAACACTATTCATAAGGGTTTCAAAATTTCTCAAAAATTGGGGTTATTACAGTCTCCCCTCCTTAAAAGGATTCCGTCCCGGAATCAGATAGAAACAAATGGGGATACTTTCTTAGCATTACACTTTCTAACTCTCGAGTCAATTTTCCCACATTGTGGTTCTACCACCAAACTCTGCCTAGTTTGATAATCCTTCTCCTAAGCACTTGTTCCCTTTCACTCTATAACCCTTCCTGGTTGCTCCATATAGGTTACGTCGGGTTGCATATCTATGCGCTCATATGCCCCTATTTGACTGGCATCCGAATTACATTTCCTTAACATTGATACGTGGAACACGTTATGAACTTGCTACATGTTCGGGGTTAGGGCTAGCTTATATGCTAACTTCCCAACGTCTTAATATATCCAAGGGTCCAACAAATTGTAGACTTAGCTTTCCTTTCTTTCCGAACCTCATCAATCCTTTCCAAGGGATACCTATAACATTACTAGGTCCCCTATTTCATACTCTTTATCCTTTCGTGTCAAATCAACATACTTATCATGTCCATCTGGGGCTACTACCAGCCGTCCTCTGATTAGATCTATCATATCCTTGGTCCTTTGGACTACTGCGGGTCCGAGCATCTTACGCGCTACAACTTCATCCTAACATAAGGGAGATCGACATTATCTTCCCTCAAGAATCTCATAAGGCGACATCTCGATAATGACATATGATCTATTGTCGTAAGATAACTCAATCCGAATTAAGTGATCATTCCAAATTCTTTCAAGTCTATTGCACAGACTCTCATTATAGTTTTTATCATTAGAACTTTTGCTTCTCAATACCTATTCTTTTCCATTTCGTAATCGCTACTACCTTCCGTTCCTAATATTATACGGGTTATACTTTTGCTCGTTAGCGTTCTATAACCTTTTAATAACCACGTCAACCTTAGTATCACGAATGTGTTCCCATTCCGCATACTACCACCACTTTATTACTCCTTTTTCAGTTATTTCTATTTTCCAAAGTTTGATTAATCATATAGAAGTAAAGGAATTTGTTGAGAGATCACTATGATCATGAACACTTGTTCTATTGCATAGTTAGTACAGAAGGTGGCCAGCCTTTAGTACTTGACAAGCAATTAAACAACATGTGGTATCCTACTAGGCTTCTATCACAAAGATAGATAGTCATTCGGCAATACCTCCCCTTCTAGAAGGGTTGTTCTTCTCAGCTTATACAAAATGAAAAGAAGAGAAAAGAACGAATTGAAGAGAATTGTATATATGAAGAAAAAATATACTGCCACAAAATATCTGGCTTGGAACCTACCTCTGAACTATAGAGGTTTGTCATATGAGAACAAAACATATGTGTATATATATATCAACATCAAGTATTATCGCATCGCATTTCACATGCTTAAATATTTTCGCCATTCCGTCCATCATTCTATGGATCCATGCTCTTCCTCGAGCTTATACACAATCACCTTTGAAACTCCTTCGATATCGAAAATCGAATCTGGGATCTCATTCTAGACCTCATCGTTACTAGAACCCATTTCTATACCGCAACCTTTTTCGTATAGGTAATACTACTCTTTATCGATAAGAAGGAATAAATATATCATAGGTAGATAATTGACTTAATTAGTCTATCAATGATAACTTATACACTACCACGACCCGATTAGTGGTACTCAATCTCAACACCCATTCCAATACAACTCTCACGGTTGTAATCAACTCATTACTCGCGGAATCATTGCTACCTTACTATGGTCCACCACTGACCCACTGTCATCATTCACTTTCCATGAAATCTTAATAGCTAACCATACGGAGTCCATACATGTCGTACCAAATCCTTCTAAGGAGGTAACATAATTACCATTCTTGATTCATGAAGAACACTCCTGATCCTGACATACATACATGACATGAAGTAAATAAAATTACAGAAGAGTTTCCATCAAAGCAACGATAGCAGGTTAATACCATTCTTAATCATATGCCTTAAACAGAAGACTTAACTCAAAGGTTCGTCTAGTCCTTTTTGAAACATGGTCCTGGCTTATCTCAAGATAGTATCTTCTGAGATAGATAGCCTGCTCATGGCGATTACACGAATTAAACCTTTACCAACTACTATTAGGGTTGGGTATTGCACAGACATCAGAAGGAATGTCAATCTTCCAAACCATAATACAACCTTCACAGCTTTAACCATCATCACTGTATTCCTCTCGCACGAGCGCCTATAATTATTCTCTTACATTTAAAGTGTCGGCCACCTCTTTGGCCTTTCCTGATAGTAAAATTTCCTTATAGTCAATTTCATTTTAACCACTTTCACAAATTTTCTACCCTATTTCCGATCACTGCTTGAGTGAAGATGTTTTCCATAAGTTATTGCCTCAGTCTTTAGAGGTTAATCACTGTCACGACTGACTCTCAATCATACTTAGAACATCTTTTATCTTAGGTCCTAATTACCCTGAACAATTTCGACCTTTACTGGTTCGATCCATACTTTCTCGTGTTTTAACACGTGCCCCACTTGGCATCATTATAATTACGTCATATTTCCTTTATCAACATTTCTATTCTTGAGAATTTTGAATATTACCTTTCTCCTTGTAAAACCTCTAAGGTTATCCTTGATTCGTTCCTCCTGTATTCCCTAGATACAGGGCATATCAAAATACCATTTACTAATACTAAAACCATTGTCTATATACTTCTGAAAAATTTCTCCACTGATTCTTAAAGGTTGTTGTTACCTTAACCCTTTCCAAATCATACTGTCAAAACTCATACTATCCCTATTAAGGGTGAAATGCCAACCTTTATGCATTCCCCTAGGATTCATTTTAAGTTACCGATGTTCTATCCGTAATTCCACCTTTAAAAGGTACCTGCATCCTTCCATGGATAAATCAAGTCATATATCCCTGATAAGGGTGTCTTATTCAATCATTCCCACATCGATAGTATATGCCTAATTTCACAATAACATCTGTATACAAAATGAGGTTAATCAAAATGGCCTCCAAAAGATAACAACGGTTATCCGCTTTTCTTGCCTAATTTGGTAACAATAACAAGGATGTTCTGGAAGATATTGGTCGTGTTCAACGGGAACTTCTTCTTAATAATTCCTTATTTACTTTTGTTGTTTATTTCAACAGTCATCTCAATGTTGGGATATCTTTCATACCTGGCGCCTCCCTTTCTGGGTATCAAGCCACCGGTCTTACACTTCACATTCTTGAAGGTCACTTCCTTCATCCAATTTTCTTAATTTCCTAATTTCTTACTTCCTTGTCTCCTCAATCTATCCGCGTCTCATTATTTATCCTTCAAACTACCTCAAGGTTTCATTGAATTCTCCCAACTTATAGGGGATAAAATATATGTATCTCTTATACCTTCAACCATCAATTTAACTCATGGTAAATCACTCTCATCCGGACGATTACCTACTTTTCTATTTCTATTTCTACGAGTCTTTAGGGTTTCCTCATACCCAACTCCCTTATCATTCCTCAAACTCTCTTGCCTTTATATTCCTTTCTCTTATCGTTATTTCATGAACCAACACAACATAAGCATTGATTTCAAACATCCCGTCATTCTGGATTCGTGTCTTCAGAACGAATCTTGATAACTTTTACAACTTAGATTCATAATTCATCATACTCGTCTGCCTTTGTTCTGGCTCTTAAGCTTTTACACTATCTCCATAACCTTGGGAAGTACTTTCCTGAAAACAATTGACTGAACTTAAATCAGTTTATTATAATCTCTTGCTCCGTGCCTTCCTTGGCCTTTCACCAGCGGGTGGTCTCTCTCTTAGGAGGGTAAGTGACAAAAACAGTCTTTTGTGGTTCGTCAATCATTTAGAATCTCAAATGATTCCTCTATTTCCTTTAGCCAGGCTCTTGCCTCGACTAGGTCAACCTGTTCCTTGGAACTCTGAGAGCTTAGAGACTTAAAGGTCCTGAAAGAATTTCCTATCGCATTGTTTCCTCAAGGTGGTGGTTGGGGATAATAGTCTAAGTTCTGTCTAGACAGGTCCATGAATTTCCGTATAGGAGTACCGTCTCGGGTCTCCTTATCTCGCTCGACTTTTGTTTTCTCAGTCTAAATATTTCTTCCTACTCCCCATACTTGGGGTTATCTTATACGTTAAAATCCTCATTTTCCACTTCATTATGTTATGGGTTCCTTCTATCTTGATGGCGTCCTCCCTGACTATCACATTCAGGGTTTGCCCTTAATCTTTTTCCTTGAACTATGACTTTCATCTAAGATCTCATCTTTAAGCTCTTGAACATTTGGAATCCAAATTCTATAGGAATACCTCATTATTCCCTTATCATCTTTCTCGATATTAATCTTTTATCTAATTGTTGGCTCTCTGCCTTCATTCATAACTTTTTCTGGCACAATATGATCTTTTCCAATAATTCGGGCTGTATTGCAATCTCAAACAGCTTTTCGGTACCGGCTCCGGTTACCTTCACTTCTATTTCCATTTTCTCAAAATCTCTTATAAACTCTCCAAAAGACATTATCATCTTGAGTCTCTCCTTTTTACTAAGGGCATCAGCCACCACATTGGCTTTCCCCGAATGATACAGAACCTCCCAATCATAATTCTTGATTAGCTCTAACCGCCTCCTCTGGTGTATGTTGAGCTCTTTCTACGTGAAAATGTACTAGAGCACTTATGGTTTGTGAATCTCACACTTCTCTCCATACAAGTAGTGCCTCAAATCTTTAGGGCAAAACTATTGCCACGAGCCCAAGCTCATGGGCGGGGATATTGAATTTCATATTACCTTAATTGTCTTGACGCAGACGCGATTATCTTGCTGTGCTAAGAAGCACCCTAATTCCTTATGCGAAGCGTCACTTACAATTCACAAAATTTCCTTTTTCCATCCGGCAATGCCAGCATAGGGGCCATCACCAACCTCGGCTTCAGTTCTTGAAAGCTGTTCTCGCATTTCTCTGTCCATTCGAACTTCTCAGTCTTACGAGTAAGCCGCGTTAAAGGGGCTACTATCTTTACAACTTGAACGAACCTCCGGTAGTGACCGGCCAATCCTACCTCTGGTAGTCGACCAAACCATGGTCATCAATTCATCAGTGGTCCTTTATCCAATCTCATCAGGATCCTCCATGGGATCCTCCTCAGCAACTATCCCTTCTAGGACAACATCCTCAACCGCTACATCCTCAATATCAACATCATCCGGTCCTGCGTTAGGACACTCTATTGGATCCACAATCTGATCTCCAATTAGTAATAAAACATCATCGCGTTGATGTTCCTCAACTTCAGGGTTCGGAGTCCCGCTACCATATACGATAACGAACTACGCTTCTATCGCTATATTTATAAGGGTTCCCATAAGGGTTTTAACTGTCAGTACTACGTTAGGTAGTCCGACTATGAACTTGGCAAGAGTTCTTATTATCTTAGTGAACTTATTATCTTAACGTCCCATCATCTCTGAGGTTTATAACGCTTAGCTCTGATACCATTTCTGTAACACCCCCAGATCCGGGGTCAGGGATCCGGGTCGTCACGGTCTTTCTTTCCACAATATCACTTCACTTAATTAATAATAAATAACCTTATGCTGTGACCCCACACTAACACACACCACAACCCGTTATAGTCTCAGAGATGAAATTTAAATAAGTACAAGTCTTTGAATCCATAATTTAAAAGTTATTACAACCCAAAATGATTACTTGATAAATTTACAGTTAATTGCCATTATCTGCCACAAGTTATAATTATACATAATTGATTCTCAAAAGTAGACGGTCTGAACTACAATAGATCTACCTCTGCAGCTATAGCAGCTACAACATCAACGGGAAGACGCGGGACGCTTCCCACGCGCTTGCGCTGGGTCTGCTGGAGTCTGGCCATCTTTCCTAACTGTTGTTGTGTGATGAAGAAATAAAGCAAGGGTGAGCAGCAAGCCCACCAAAATAATATGTATAATGATTTACAATATATGAGCCTACTCATAATACTCATGAAAGTCTTGGTCAAAAGAAATGAACCAAGTTTGATATCTTAATGCGATGAAGTCGCAAAATATTCAGTATATATACATATATACTTTTCAAAATATTGGAAGTCCTCTTCCATGCATAATATACACAAAATCCCAGTGTATAACTGTATATATAAAAAAATATCGTTGCAAGGTGATCTCATACATCTAACCTTGTCTCAACGTTTTTCTGAAAATCTTTGTCATTCATAAGACAATTATTAACTAGATATAAGTTTAAAAGATGAGGTTACCAAATACCCCAATATACTTATATCTTTCCCAATACTACTTGAACTACCACCGTTCAAGTTATAATCAGTTTCAAAAGTTCATCACATAGATGAGACTACAAGACAAGATTTGAATAGATTCAATCTTTGAAATATTATTGAATGAAAAAGTTATGAGATACTTTATTTAGTCCCGATATATATATATATCCACATATATATATCTCTAAAACATTTCCTGGAACCTCTGTTATGTAAAGTATGAACAGAGTTGCAATATCCAATGAATTTGGAAGGAAAAGAAAACCTTTGGCATAAACCAGATATCTTGCTGATCAGGCAAAGATACCCATAAGTAACCTTTTCTACTAGTAGATGGACGAATTCCCCACTGGTCATCACCCTGGTCGCATTAGGACCTTATGCTGGACTGCCACTCAGCCACTTATGCATTTGATGGACTCCCACTGAGCCACTTACACTATCATGGACGCCCACTGAGCCCATGTTGCTTATGCCGACTCAATAGATGGACTTACTTCCCGAACGTTGGGTAAGTAATCAATTCATTTACCAAAACTGCAACCTTGTTGCGAATATAAAATACACCATAGAGCCGGATTCCCCAGGTTTTGAACGAGTATTTAAATCCCCTTTAAAGGAAGATCTTAAATATAAAAATGAGTTTTGGGATCCGCTCTAACTTTTAAAAATCATTTTGAAGACTCGAAAACACTTTAAAGAGTGTTTGGAGTAAAGCTGATTTAATGAAGTAAATCAGTCCCCAAAATATTTAGAAAATGACTGAATATTATTATTTAAATAATATTCCCATAAAGAATAATCTTTTATAAAAATAATTGAAGTAGAAGTTTTAAAACTTATACTTGAAACGAGTATTAAATAACCAAAGATATACTTATATGAAAGTATTATCTTTATTTGAATAATCGAAAATAAGTTTGATTATTAACACCTTATTCTTTAATAAAATAAAGAATATATTTCAGCAAATAATCAGAGTCATAGATCCTCAAATTAATATTCAAATAATATTCATTAAATAATATAAACTGAGTCATAAGCCTTCGAATGAATATTCAAATAATATTCAATAAATAATATAAAAGAGTCATAAGCCCTCGAATGAATATTCAAATAATATTCAGATAAATAAATAAAAGGAGTCATACGCCTTCGAATAATATTCAAAATAATATTCAATAATAAAATAAAGTTAAAGTTATCGAATAAACCTTATTCGATTAATAGTTTTAAAAACTATATCCATATATATATATATATATAAATAAATATATATATATATAATATACTCGGGAACATCGACTCCCGGTTTAGAAATATGTTCACCTTTTATCCCCTATACTAAGGGTATACGCAACTACTTGCTTATTTCTAGCATAGGTATTATGCAACTATAAGCATTGAAATCAACAGATAGATAACCAGATTACGAAACAGACATGCATATATACCATATTAGCATGCTCCAATATATCGCAAAATTTGCTAATAACAATCATGCAATATCACAAGATAATGCATATACATATATTTACATCACAGCAACAGTATAACGGGTAGAAAACTTGCCTGAGCGACTGGGGGTTACGAATGGCTCGGGACGAGTCTGGTAACCTATAAGCAACAAGTAAGTTGGAATTAAACCAAAGTCACTTGTAAATCTATACTTTAACTAACTTAGACTCTAACGCTCGTTTTGCGCTCACTGATTCGCTTAAGTCACTCGGGTACCCTCGGCTCCACCATTTTTAATAATTTAACCTTTACGAGTTTTAAGGCGATTCCTTCGCGAGTGTCTTACCAACTGCCTAACACACTTACCATAAATGTTTCATACTTCAATTAGTCCTTTTTGGTCTTTAACCTATGTTTCAAAGTAAGGCGAGGGGAAATGTTTCGTTCGCGAAACGCCGTTACTTGAAACGATCGTTTCTCCTAAACCGTGCATCGGAATCGAACGAACTACATATCAAAACGAAGCTCGTAACACGAGCTATCTAGTCATGGAAATGGTAATAATCTGGCAGGGGGTTCTCGGGTCCTAATGTTATGCACAAAAACAGTCTAAAGAAAATCGGATGTTACGACGGCTATGTTTACGCGATTTCCCAAATTTAAACCATTCAAAAACCATCATAATTCAACCTCAAATCAATCATACAACCAACATCCATCCAAAACACATCATAACAGCCCCAACCAATTCAAGTTTAACATTCATACTTATGCCTAAGCTTAACTTTAACCATACTTAAGTTCTTTTAATCAAAACAACAACATTTACCAATCCAACAACATCCCAAAACTCACTAATCTCTACATACACAACCATCAAGCCTCTCATGAACTAAAATACTCATATTATGCTCTTAACATTCAATAACAAAGCTTGGTTAAGAGATTATACCTTCCTTGAAGCTTTTTAACACAACATAAGAGCTTTGAATGCCTAAAGAACCTTGATCCTTGCTTGTATAACCTTAATCTTTCATAAAAATTCAAGAAAACTAAAGTTATTTCTTGAAGGTTACTATTCACCATCTTCTTCCTTGATTTATAGAAAAAGATTGGCTTGGAATTAGAAGCTTAAACTTATAGGAAGTATGTAACTATCCATGGGGAAGCTTAGATAATTACCTTGCTAAATAGTAAGTGGTGGAGCTTGGATCTTCAAATTTTAAGAAATGGGCCGAGAGCTAGCTTGGGAAGAAAGATATTTTTGTGTTTTGTTTGATGAAAATGAAATGATTTGCTTGGTTGGTTGATTTTTGTGTTGTTTTTGGTTAATGACTTAATTAACCTTGATTTTGTGTGGTTATAATTCAACCACACTTCCTTCCCTTCTATGTCATGCTTGTGTCACCTTGCACATGTCATTATGCTCCCACTTGTCCACACCTTGTGGTTTGATGATGTCACAATCCCTGGCTTCTTGTACAAGCTTGTCTCTTGGTCACTTATTTGTTTTACGGTTCGCTTATCTTTCGTTCTCGTTTATCGTTTGAGGGATCATACCCGGGATCTTATTTCTTAGGTTCCCTTAACCTTTCTCAATATATTATATTCCTTTTATGATCCTCTCCTATAATCCTTTAATTTCAATCCTTTTTATCCTGTTACCTTATACTCAATTCTCTCCGTATCTTGTGGATTTCCGGGAAAAACCAAAGTGTTCGGAATTGGATTCTGACGATCTTTACATACACTTATATACTTCATAGAGTACTAATAATATCCCAGAATATCCATAACAGAACCCCTACATAGCGTGGCATGAAAAGTTTTCTCGTTCAGCAAAAACACTATTCATAAGGGTTTCAAAATTTCTCAAAAATTGGGGTTATTACAATACATCTTGCTTCATTTAGATTACAAATTCTGACATCCAATTCCAACGTCTAAAATTTCTTATATAACTCTTCTGGTACAAGCGACACATTCATTCTCTCTTTTATGCTTATCATATTGCCACTACATTTTCTTTTCTTAGGTGATAGTTAATAGTGCAATTATCATCCTTGATCAATTCCAACCATTTTCATTGTCTCATGTTAAGTCCCTTTTTGCGTGAATATAATTTAAATTTTTATGTTCCGTATAAATCCACACCTTTCTTCGCATAGATAATGTCTCCAAATCTTCAAGATGAATACTAATGCTGCCAATTCCAAGTCATAAGTAGAATACTTCTGTTCATGAGGTTTCAGTTATCTAGACGATATGCAATGACTTTATCATGCTGCATCAGAGCACAACCTAATCCCTTATGAGAAGCATCACTACAAATCACAAACTCTCCTTAACCGTCTAGAAATGATAAAACCGGTGCCATGATAAATCTCTTCTTCAACTCCTAAAATCTTTCTTCATACTTTTCGTTCCATATATAATTCTTATTTTTTCCTGGTAAACTTTGTCAGAGGTGTTGCAAACTTCGAGAAATCTTAAACAAATCTTCGACAATATCCTACCAATACTAGGAAACTTCTCATTTCTGTTAGTCTTTTTGGTCTCTTCCCATTCATAATAGTTTCAATCCTCGCTGAATCTACCTTGGTTCCTTTATAATAATTATATGTTCTAAGAATTGAACTTCCTGCAACCTAAAACTCACACCTTGAAAACTTAGCATACAATTTCTCCCTTCTCCAAATTCCCAAAGCTATTCTTAAATGGTCCACATGGTCTTTCATTGACTTCGAGTAAATCATGATATCATCTATATACACAATTACAAACTTATCCAAATATTCCTTTAAGATTCTGTTTATCAGGTCCATAAATGTTGCTGGTGCATTGGCCAATTCAATAAGGCATTACTAAAATTTCATAATGACCTTACCTAGTTCTGAAAGGTTTCTAAGGTACGTCTTCAGGTTTAATCTCCAATTGGTGATACCGGATCTCAAATTAATTTTAGAAAGATACCTTGCTCCTTTTAGCTGATCAAATAATGCATCAGTTCGGGGTAACATATACTTGTTATTAATAGTAAGTTTGTTGACCTCCCAATAGTCGATACATAATCTCATGTTTCCATTTTTCTTTTTGACAAATAACACCGGTGCATCCCATGGGGACACACTGGGTCTAATAACTTATTTGTCTAAAAACTCTTGCAACTTCTTTGTTAACTCCTTCATCTCAACTGGCGCCATTCTGTACGGGGTCTTGGACATTGGTTCCGTTCCTGGTGTTAAGTCGATCGCGAACTCAATTTCTCTATCCGGAGGAAGTCCTGGCATCTTGTCTAGAAATATATCTGGAAATTCATTAATCACTGGAATATCTTCAAGTTTTACAGACTCATGATTTCTATTTATCACGTAAATAGTATAAAGCTCACATCTTTACCACAATAACTTTTTAACTTGAATCCTTGTTAAAAACTTCTTTACCTACCTTTGACCTTTAAACATCATCACATTCTCATCCGGTACCTTCAGACTCACCTTCTTATTATGACAGTCTATTTGAGCATCACGCTTCGATAGCCAGTCCATTCCTAGAATAACGTCAAATTTTCATGACTTAAATGGTATCAAATTAGAACAAAATTTAATTCCAGAAATCTCAATCTCACAATTGGTGCAGACTAAGTTAACAAATACACGCTCCTGATTTTCTAATTCTACAGTCATAATCTCATTTAACAATTCAACTGGGCAGTTCAACATAGATACGAAACCTTGAGAAATGAACGATTGAGTTGCTCCCGAATCTACTAATACTTTTGCACATAAGGACTTCACAGTAAGCATTCCTACCATCACATCCGTATTCAGAATAACATCTTTCACAAACATATCATAAATTCTCACTCTTGGAGGCTCATTCACTATCAGAAGAGATCCCAGATTCTCAATGCATTCTGACTGGGCTGGTGTTCTACAATCTTTCGCTATGTCCTGGTTTCCCACTTTTTAAAACATGTAAATTAGTTTCTGGAACTTTTGCCGCTTGATTCGTGATAGGTTGATTTTTGTTTGGAAAACTTTCATAAAGAACAACAGTGCAACAAAATAATTAGAAGGATTCATAATTTAAAAAATTTATAGTTGAGAAAGAAAGAATGAGTAATGATTTTATTACGAATGAGACAACCGTATTGGTACTTAAGATGGCCAGTCTTTTGTACCATATGGCATATAGCATATAATTAGGTGACGTCCCACCAGACTCTTCGTCATTCCGATAAAGTGTCACACCATAACACTGCTTGTCTCAATCAAAAAGCAAAACTTGAGGGAAAAATGATTTTGAAAGGAATACAACAATCTTCTTTTCTTATCACCTCATAGAACTTAGAATGAAAGAAGTTCATACTTATTCAAGAGTCATGAACAACATACACTATAGTATTGTAGGAAAGAATGATATCATTAGTTGTCATCCACATTTCACTTATGTTTCCCTTCAGAGCTTGTTCAATCAATAGATCCCATTATGAGTCATATATTGATCATGATAATAGATTCTTATTTATTAAGACTTGTCTCTTTAACATCGTGCTTCCATATTTAATATTATAATAATTCAACCATAATTATGCTCTTACGGAATTTACAATCATAACTTCAAATTTCATCTATGCGACTTAGAATAATCACTGATCATTCAACATATCGACTCTTTTCCTAATAGTGTTCTTTCTTTAGAAAAGTTTTGAAATTTGCTCAACCTTCTTTAATCATGCTCAGGATTCTTGAAAATCAACGAATTCTTTAAACTCTAATAGTCTCAGGAATTGGATGAATAATTTCTCCGTACGCTGATTCTATTGTTAACCTTATCAAAAAAGATTTGCACTCTTCTATTGGGAAAAATCGAAATTTCTCCGTAATAGCGGGTCCACTTGGCCCTCTAAATTAACAATACTAATTCTGGATCAAGTATTCTTCTAAGTAATCTAGGTCTTATAACAAACAAGAAACTCAAGTAGTAATTTGACAACCAACGTTTTTTTAAAATTCATTTTATTCAAAAGATTTTTGGAAATTTTGTTGATAAAATCTCTTTCAAAAACTTGTTTCAAATTTTTAAAATTGCATATCTGGTCGTCAATACTATATTAATTGGTTGTTTTCCTCCTTAATCATAACAAGGTACCAAATCAAATAAATAATCACGTAAGGGTCCATTCACTTCAATCTATCTTTTACCCCTTATTGGGTCCATCTTGCCTGCACTAGTCGACGAAAACTTCAGTTACCGTTGCATATTATCTTATTCGTAACTTCACTTTGAAGCTTTCATACTAGTAATATTCTCATCATCATTTTTACTATCGTTAAGTACAACAGGTCTATCCAATAGTCAACAACTCTATTCTATAAAACAAAGTCTGTGGATATCACATCACATCGCTACTATACATATCACATTCATCATAACACCGTCATCTAATTCCAAGAAAACTATGATTTCCAATCTTCTCAAATTCCTTTAAAACCCATCTAGCCCACTCCACAAGATAATCATGTGTCGCATATGCACTAGTGGCTCCATATAACCTGGTAGCAGCTATCCTCCGAAATACATGAATCCTCTCTCTAAGCTCATTATCACCTTTCTCAGTACCTCGGGTATTCATAATATGTTGTAGCTCTTGAATCTGTCCTCGCAGGTGACGTTGCTTCATAAGAAAAGCCTCAAACTGATGGTATGGAACAGGGTGTCGGTAGACTGAAAAGATGTACTTGCGACTGAATGTCCGGTATGAGAAGAATCAGTAAGTGGAGGTCCTCGAATATGTGGTCTCACATTAGGGGGGTGGTGGAATAATTCAAAGAGGTGCAGCTGTCACAACAGGAGATAATACCGCTAACACTGGTGGAAGAATAAATACAGATCAGATCTAGGTGAGGGTGATGGTCCACGGACATAAGGCTTCAAATTATCAGTTGGTATAAGGATAATAGGATTTACCATCGCTGTTATCTAAAAATCAACATCGCAAGATATGAATCTTGAATCACGATACAACCCATGCCAACAACCTACTATAAAGTCGCACTTAACCTCTCGACGCCCTATCTTTCTATTTCTTATTCCTAATCATAACCCTCTACCCAATACCGACAATCTAGGCTTGTTTTAGTGACTTATAACCTTTATCTCTGATACCAAACCTGTGACGCCCTCCAAACTTGGGTCAGAAGTTTGGGGCTCACAACACACATACACACACACACAATATATAGACATGTTTATGAAATAATATATACAGTGACCATAACTTACACAACCACGGATCGCAATAGGTTAAAGTATAAAAACAAGCCACAACCTTAACTTTTATTACATCGTAGAACATCCCAACTAGTTTAACTTACACTGATAATGAAATTATTCTTACAATCTTGCATAACTCAACTACAATATATAAAGCTCCTGCTAACTCGATCCAACTCAACCTGGAATCCTAGCTCGCACACTGGACAGGGAATCCTCGCTACCAATAATTTCCTTTTTAACTGTAAAATAACATAAACAGATTCGCAACAGTGAGCTAACCATCTCAACAAGTCATAATAGCAATAACTGAGGTTAAAGAATGATTAATTGAAATGATTCAGATGAATCAAGTTTCTTGTCAAATAATTATTAAAAATTGGATATTCATTTATAACTTTTAAAACCAAGGTTAGGCTGCTGATCAGTCAAACGCACTAATCCCAAGCAAGGCACACAACTCTGCTCTATAAACTAGATTTAAGAAAAACATTGGCCTAATACGACCACGAATCTGGCCTGACCACGAATCTGGTCCATATAAAGAAAACTATCCAATTTTAAAATAATTTAATATGATAAGCATTGTAATTCAATAAAACAGAATCATAAATAACTTTGATAAAACATTTATCTCATTGTATAAAGCAATTCATGGGTATCGCCAGGGAATATCAAGGTATGTGCGAAGAATGGCTTCAAGCCCGTAGAAGAACCAGGTGATAAATGAACAATGGTTCAATGGTGGTACAAAGTTTAGTTCTTTAATGTTACAAGGTGTTGTAAAATATATAAGCCTCTATATATTCAAGTAACTGTGTTCCAGTATTTAGTGTATGGGGTATATGTATTTTTGGAATAGTATTGTATTTTTATGGTTTAATATATGGGAAATCAATAGTCGGTGGTTTACAAAGAATAAGGCTTACATCTCAAAGATCAAATGATATGATCAGGGTTCAAGGTTGAATGATTCAAAGCACTTACAATATAAAACAAAATTATTTTGAATACTAACAACATGTCACGATAAAGTTTACAAATATTTGCAATATATCTCGAGAAAGGATTAGAAGTACTGGCCTTATCACAAATGATTCCAACTTCACTTGCATTCGTCTAACGATTTTATTCAACAACCACTTGTCTACTTTCTCTATGCCTCGCTTCTATTCACTGATCACTTGCTTTCTTTTCTACGCATCGGTTCTATTTTCTGATCACCTGCTTTCTTTTCTACGCCTCTCTTACCCTGATAGGCATCATAAGTATCTATCAATATCCAATCTCATATTATTTTATTCGTCACGTAGACGTCATAAGCTTTTATCTACCCTTCGTTTTACCCAAATCCGACTTACGGATTAAAAGTTATGACCAAAATAGTCAAACAATAAAGACATAGACATATAACACATAAACAGATAGCACATAGCACATAGCACACAAGGTATTTGATAAAAATAACCTTTCAAAGAAGGTTGGTGGTTAAAATGATTTTTCTGGTATTTAAAATGAATTTTTGAACATTTTTTCGAAATTAAAACGGGTAACAGAAATTTTTTATAATTAAATAACAAGGTTCGAATACCCGAATCTGACTATAAAATTATTTAATAATAAATATCGAGCCTAGAACATAATTTAGAAAAATATTTTAAAGCTCGAAATCATTTTCCGGAATTTGTTAAACCAAAAGAAATAATTAAATCTAATTAAATAATCAATTAAAATTAATTAATAACTAATTAAATCAATTAATCAATTAATATTTAAATTAATTGACCAAATAAATAATTAATTATTAACTAAAATTAATTAACTTAATAGTTCTGATTTATTTTTGTATTAAAAATAAATCTTGGAATTAAAATAATGAATTTATAAATTAAAAACGAATTTTAGAAATAAAAATATATTTTTTGAATTATTTTAAAAAATAATATCCAGAAATAGTGTTTGGTTTTGAAGTTAAACAAAAAGAAGATCAAAACCGGGTCAACCGGGTCGGGAAGAACTCAAAAACACGCCGGAGTGCTTCCCCGATTTCGGCGACGATTAGTTTCCAGTCAAGCTCCGTTCTTGGCCAAAATATAATCATTTGGCTTGGTTCAGGTATGGTTTTCATTCGAAATCATTCCAGAAACTCAAATTAAGCAACAAATGACACAAACAATCCCTGGAATTCAAAATCTGGCCAAATCGACTAAGAAACCGGTGAACTCGATTCTTTCCCGGTGAGTACAAACCAGGAATCCTCTGTACTTGAAACAACCATCAATTGATTCCTTTTTAAATGCTCTATAAACTGGTATCAATCAATTCAACTGATAGCCCTTGAACAAAAAATGCCTAAATTCCAATTAAGGACATTCATACTATATAAACCCTATTTTTAAAAATTCGAGAATCAAACTCAATTTTAAACATGTTATTGAACTCAAAATTCAACATACAATATACCAACTTGACCAGAATTTAATTATCTATAACATGCAATCATTAAATCACATAAACAACTTCAAAATAAAAAAATCTGAATTTAATCTTCATTTAATTTGAATTTAAATAAATAATTATAAAATAACCTGTTGATTCTGCAGGTATACAGATTGAATAACTTGAATCTACTCGTCGATGGCTTCGATTCGACTACTTGCACACCCAAATCGGAGTTTGGTAACACTTTCTAATCCTCGTTTGATTATGAAGAACACGATGAATTCTAGGCTTTTTCTCCAGATAATTACTATTTTAACTGTGTGTTTATGATTATCTGTACAGAATAAGATACTGTATTGGCTATTTATATTTATGAAATATTGGTACCCTGTTGGATCATATCGGATATAAATATAGAGTACTTAATCATTAAGTATTGATAAAACTGATCCAGTTCGGTACCGGTTTTAGGATAATTATCAAAACCAAGATTTTTGTAAATATAGTCTTGGTCTCAGCGCTTTGGTTACACGAATTACGAGAAGATAATATAATAATTTCAAAAATACGGGTTCTATCAATTTACCGAAATGAATATCATTTCGAAAAATCTGAGCCGGGACCCGCACGAGTAAAACCGTAATCCGGATCAAAAAGTCAAAACATGGAAAATGCTCGGAATATTCAAATTAGGTTAGAAAGCAGTTTTCCCGAGACCTCCGGGTTGTAAAAACGTAAAAATGGTTGAAATTGGACGATTACCGATTATACAAAATAGTTTATAATTACTCGGAAAAATAATTTTTTAACTCTATAAATCTTTTATAAATTCATATAACAACATATAAATTAATAGAAAAATATCAAAATTATCTATACTTTATTTTTGATATTTAAAATTTAAAATACCTGAATTTTACCACATATAAACATCCAAACACGGATACCAATTAACAGATAATTCACCGAAATTCATATAATAAGCACATAATAATAATTTATTGATGAAAATAATTACACGATATATCCCGGATATTACAGGTATTAAATACGGAAGTGAGCCAACCATGTCTCTATAACTTGAAATGTCCAAAGACTTTTCAGTTGTGTTCAATTCAAGTTTGGTGACAGTGGCCATGGGAGTTTTTGCAGATGTGCAATCCATTAGATCAAACTTTTTTAAATGATCATGAATGTATTTGGTTTGACTAATGAATATTTCATCACTAACTTGCTTAACTTGTAAACCAAGAAAGTAAGTTAGTTCTCCCATCATGCTCATTCCATATTTACTTTCCATCAATTTGACAAACTTTTTGAAAAGTTTATCATATATAGAGCCAAATATTATATCATCTACATATACTTGAACAAGTATACTAGAGCCATTTACATTTCTAAAGAAAAGAGTTTTGTCAACAGTACCTCTAGTGAAGTGATTATCTAAAAGGAACTTTGACAAAGTTTCATACCAAGCTCTAGGTGCTTGCTTCAATTCATAAAGTGCTTTAAAAAGATAATAAACATAATCCGTGTTAGGTCCCGTAAAAGGGCTATTTTAAGCTAGAAAGGGGGTAGAATAGCTTAATTACCGATTTAAAAATTATTATGGCGTTTTAAAATATTTATCCCATTTTAAATATTTTACCGATGCAGATTATATATGCGGAAATAAAAGACAAGGAAGAAAATACCACACAAGATATTTATCCTGGTTCGCGATGGCGCAACCTCTAATAGATTCTCTCACCCCTACGTCCAGTCCCCGAGCACCTCTCTAGGATCCGAGTTTTCCCTTAAAATAACCTTGCTCCTTATGTAGGTGGAGAAGCCTTTACAACCCTAAAAATACTTGTCTTGGTGCGTAACTCCGGGTTACCACCTCAAAATAAATGTGCAAACCTACACAACCTATCATAGACAATAACACCCTGTTATTTTTTCAAAGTTGATGTAGAACCCTTGGTGTAGTCTTTGTCCTTCTAAGCTTTTGCCGATCTTGGATCTCAATAGTTGGTCTTGAGTCTTTCCTCTTCCTCACGGTGCGAAGACTACTAACTCCCCGTTAGTACGTATAGGACTTGTGTCTTAGAACGAGAATCACCTCACTATACTTCACCTCACTGCAAAACGAAGAAGTCAATATCTATGAAACAATACCCGTTATAGATTAAAAGAGTTTGGACTAGTAATACACTTAACTAGACCGGATGACTAACAAATATTCTTAAAAGAATATTAATGTATACTTTTCTTTAGATTAAGTGAATATTAAAGTATACTTGGTATTACTTCATTTCGAATAATATCTATCTTATTTCCGAAGTAATAAATATATCAAGTCCTTGGTGAAGCGTTATAGCTTTCGGATCTTTGATAAAATAATTTCTCGTTTAATATAGTCGTGTGTAGACTTTTATAAATCGAGAACGTTACACTTATTATTTAGCTATTTGCACTTATAAAATATTTGGCCGAGAGAATAAAAGGTGCGTAATTTAAACACAATATATCAAAATAATATAAGAGCAGCATTAAATTATATTAGCACAGTTTATATGTGTATATATAAAATATAATATAAGCTTTAAGTTTTTCCCACAAAACACTAAAGGTGCTAGTAAGGGAAGTCACTTAATTCTTATACGATTATATATATACTTATATTTACTTAAAAGCTTTAAGATCTTCCCACGAAACACTAGAGGTGCTGGTAAGGGAATTTACTCAAATCTTTTAACTAAATATAATAAATATGTATATATAGATATATATAATATAAGCCTTAAGTTTTTCCCACGGAACACTAAAGGTGTTAGTAAGGGAAGTCACTTAAGTCTTGTTAAACAATTATAACGAATATATTAATATATGGCAAAAATAAGTGCATTTAAGTTTAAAGAATAAAATGCTAGCTTTGTAATTTAATTCCCACGAAACACTAAAGGTGCTAGTTAGGAATATAAACCAAGCGTTGTTGAAATTATCACTTTGTGCTTAGAAGTGTATAATTTGTAGAAAACAATCCTTGTACGAATTTGTTTTTCTTTAAGTTATTCTATATAAGAGCTTGTAGAGATGAAGAGAAGGTGTTACTAAGCTTCTTATATGAATATTAAGAGTGGTCGGTTAAGACTCGGATGAAAGCTAAGAGGTTTACCACTTTTAAGAGATAAACGGAAAAGTTTGCCGGAAAAATTCGCCGGAGGTTCAACTGGATTTTGGCTTATTTGTCGAACTTGGGTAGCCCTTCGGGAGGCAATAAAGTGGTATGGATGAGTTTTGCTTGGGACAATAGAGCTTGGTTGGAGGAACTAAGCTTGAAGATCAAAAACCTTGAATATATGATATATATTTGTAAGAGAAAGGTTTTTGAGATGAAGTATTTGAGTTTGCATATTAGAGAGTGTGTAGAGAGAATACTTCTTGAAAATGTCCAGCAATTATTTAGCTTTTAGCTTGTGTAAAAAATGGTCGGGGGTGGGTGTTTATTTATAGAAGGAGTTAGTTGAAGGGAGTGGTTGAGATTGAGTTAAATTGAATGGTGGATGAAGAGAGTGGTTTGGATTGATGACATGGAGGATAAGGTGTGTTAGTTTGTAACTTGCATATAGGACAAACAAGAAAAATCCCAGCAACTTATAAATTATATAATAATGGATTTTAGCTGTTTCAATTAATCAAATTACTTAGTTAATTAAGTAATTAGCACCATTAAATATAACGACTTTGTAAACCCTTTAATAAATATAACCAAAAATATGATAATTACCTAAATATCATAAAATGATGATCTACAAGTTTTGGTCAATATTGGTCAAAGGTAGCTTGGTCAAACGCTCGGTCTAAGTCTTGGTCAACACCCAGAAAAATCACACCCGGACAAAATTTCTTTAAAAATTACGAAACTTTAACCATGCATAGAAAATACCATTTAAGTGACAAATCTTAATTTTCAAGATTTTCTAGCAAGTGGAAGTATTTTATTTGGATTTAAAATGATTAAATCAGGGTTCAGTTCCAAATAAAATATGAACGATCTTTTATGAAAGCAGATAAACGTTGTTGGCTCAGTTTGGGCTAAAATAAATAATTAGAATATATTTTCTTAAATATAAAATATTTGAGAGTGTGGGAAATATTTTTTAAGTATTTAAAAGTATTTTTCTCCGATAAATAATATTTTTGAGATATGAGAGAAAATTACATTAAAAAATATGAGGAGGGGGATAAAATGAGATATTAATATTCCTTTATCAAATATTAATTTCTAAGACTGTAAAAATATATCTTTGGATTTATAAATATTTTATGGAGTGAAAGATATATATTTTATCCCTTTTAAAACCATCTATTTTTTAAATAAATTTAGCACGAGCCTTCTAAAGAATATCCAAGTTCTGATATTCCTTTTTTCAAATTTATTGCCTTATTAATATTGCAAGAGAGCCTAAGAAAAATCATATTTCCGATAGTTCTTTCACAATCTCATTGCTTTGGAGTATATTCTTTTAAAATGTATGTATTTTGATTTTCAGCAAATTGAAATATCTCTTGTATTTATATTTAAAATATAAATACATTTTGAAAAACATTTTTGAAAATAGTTTGCTAGATATGGCTTTTCACTTTTAATTATGTCAATTAAATTCATGCCTAGTTAGAGACGATATACGTGTTTTAAATTTTATGTTAAATTATGCAAATACCAAAATAAATATTTAATCGAAGATGTCCTTTCAATCTTCCCCTTTTTGGTATTTTCCAAATAAAACATAAAATTTAAAATTTTCTAAGTGTGTGTTTCCCTTAAATGTATGCATGTGTTTTGAAATATATTTTTCACATAAATATATTAAAGATGGAAGTATTGTTGTATATCCCTTGAATTTAATTCGTGCAAAACTGAATAACTTATTAGATGAATAAATTTTGATGTAGAATTAATGTTATTTTAGCAAGAATATTTTAAAATTTTCAAATTGGGGGGTCTAATTTCTTCTTCCCCTTTTATTTGGAAAATACAAAAAGAATCGTTTAAAGAGTATAGAAATGGCTTCCCGTTAATGTATTATTACCCTTTTAAACAAGAAGTTTTCATTTTAGGGAAAGTGTAAAAAAGATATCACCATTTTTCTAACTTATGCTTCCGTTAATAACTCTTCTTTTTAATCGAATTTTTGCTGCAATTTATTTAGTTCATATATAAGTAGAACTGTTTTTTGAGTGTCAAAACTAGATGTACTTGAAATTGTTTGATAGGTAATTTTTTTAATCTATTTGTGATTTTTATTCCAGTGAGAATTTTATTTTTGATTTCAATCCAAAGTGCCAAGTGAAATTGCTACTATAGTTGATGTTTTAACCATTTTTGTTTGTGAATAACAGTTTTCATATGTTTTGTCCATTTTAATTTATATCAGTACCCTTTTTTGAGAAAGTTCTGTTCTTTCAATTTAATACCAGTTTTGTTTGAACACAAATTTTTTATTCTGAATAATAGATTTCTTGGTTTTCTTTTGGGTTAAAAATAAACTGTGAATGTCATTTGAGTAAGCTTAGTAAAACAAACTTGTTTCTGATCATCAATGTTGCTATTTGTTAGTCAAATTTGAGATCTTAAAATATGGTAGTTAGTAGGTTAGTCTTGAATAGTCAGTAAGTTAGTATACAAAGTCTCATAACAGTTTTTATAAAACTGTGCCATATGTACATAACTTTTACTTTCACAAATATATTTGAACCTAACATACTGGAATCAACTATCTAAATCTAGCTAAGATCAGAAATTTGATCCATCAGAATTTAACCTTGATGCTGATAGATGATACGTCAAAACCTGTTCATATAATTCTGCAAATATATAGATATTATAAACAATCGAACTCATGCTCTATATTAGACCAAGAATCTTCTTCTGTTTTTTTAGGTTAAAAACCACAGAGAAACAAAATTACATGGAGCAGGAGAGTAGCAGACTTGTGAGAGTTTACTCAATTTATTTGTAAAATAGTTTAACAACAATTAGTTTGATCATAATTGTAGCAAGCAGATATTTTCAGATTTTGAATTTAGAAAGTTGTTATATCTTGAGTCAAACCAATGTTATTGTCCATTTAGGCAAAGATCATGTATCACACTTAGCTTTATCATAGCTATATGTCTTAATTAAGTAACTAAGCTTGTGATTTACCTAATGAGGCCATAAAATGAAACTTATAGGTCATTCTTCTTACTCAATTATTACTGAACTGATTTTATAAAGAATATAATGAGTTGTTCAATTAACCTAAGTTGTTGCAAAACTTTAATTTTCAGTTTGTCTATGAAAACAGTGACACAAATTAAGAAAAACAAATATTGATAACACAATACTAGAATGTGGGTATGCCAATGTTACGACCGGCATTTTGTGTAATATTATTTGTGAACTTTGTATAATAATAGAGCCGATTATAAATATACGTAATGATTGTACGTTTGTGTGAATGGATTTTGTTGCGTTATAACTTGCTTTATGTAGAATATCAATTTTTCAAAGCAAGAGTTTTATTAATTACCCTTATTTTTAATTTATAAGGAATATTCTAAACCTTGGAAAATTTTCTTTCAAAAGTTATTTCATTCCCAAATTTCAATAGTGATCTCATAAAATTTCTAAAAATCCAAGTTATTTTATGGTATAAATTTTATAATTTTTGAACCTGTATTTTATTTTATAAAAATAAATCTTTGAAAATTTGTTTGTTAATAATTAGCAAATTACATGGAAACCCTTGCATGCAAATCACTCTTCCATTCTATTAAAGGGCAAATGAGACATTTCCAACCCCACTAACTCACCTTTTGTTAGCCAAATTACCACATTAACCTTGCATGCAAAATGGCCTAACTTTAGCTAGAGGTTATTCTTGTACATTCTCATTTCCACTCATTTCTTTTAGTCAATAAAAAGCATAAAACCAAACACAAAATATGAGAATCATTTCATTCACTCCACACTCCACCCTCATCTCACCTCCCTCCCCTCCCTCTCCTCCTTGCTCTCGGCCGAGAACCCCCTCCCCAGTCCCTTCTATTTTTTTTCATTCCATTCTTATCTTCCCTAGTGTAATTCCCCTACCTACATTTATTTTATATACTTCCCAAGAGTTTTTTGAATGGGAGATCAAGTTTCATGGTTGCATGTGTAGCTTTTGTGTGATCTCCAAAGAGAAACTCTTGATTCTTGTGAATTTAAGAGCTCTCTATGAGATACATTTCATATATGTTTTAAACAAGTGTTTTATGAAGAAACCATGCTTTAAAAACCTTTTCATGCTACTGAAATTTCACTATATAATCATGATTAGCCATGCATGCTAGTTTTAAGATGTTAATATGATGATCAACCATGTTGTGTATGCTACTCTTCTCGAAATCATGTTTTCATGTTTAAAATTCCATAAATTCGAATTATGTGTACTTGAAATAGATTATTTCCATGATATATTGCTTAATAATAGTTAAGAGAAGATATATTTCATGATTATTAAGGTTGGGTAATAGGTTCGAGTCGAATTTTCAAGAATTTAAACTCTATGTTTAGCCGAAACCTTGTTAAGTATTTTCCATGAGTTGCATGTTGTATTTTTTATTTGCATGTTGGTGTTCTTGGGTATAGATGATCTCCACTCCTGTTGAGGCACTATTTTATGATATTGATGAACTAGGTTTTCTTTGGTAAAGGTTGGATGCTTGGTTAATAAGTGGGAGTTAAGGTGGAAAGGGTTTGGTTAGTGTTTGCATTTTTCCAGAATGTTGCACTAGTTTGTGGGGAAGTTTTGATTGGGCATTTGTTGTGCACTTTGAGACCCAAGCCACAAGAAGCTAGAACTAGGAGTATACAATAGGTTTAGGTGTTTGTTGGAGGTTTATAAGAAGTTTGGTTAGGTGCACGAGTGGAATCACAAAATATGTCCAGGAGGGGACAATTTTATTGCAACTTAGAAATGGGAAGTTTTGACCATGTCATAGGTAGGCCCTCAGTAGGCCCTGTTGGGACTTAGTTAGAGGCAGTGTCAGAGGAGTTTTTCCAGCCATAGTTCTTAGTATTTGAGTTAAAATAATGTGTCACAAGTTAGTTCAAGTCAGGACCTTTTCTGCCCAGAAAAACAGGGGAACCATGGACTTTAAGTTCAGGCCTAGGGAGGCCCAAGCTAGGCCCTTGAGCCACATCAAGTTTGGGAGTTGCCTTATGATCAAAAGAGTCTAGTATAGATGTTTTGGAGGTAAACTTGTAGTGTAAGAGTGTCTAATACACCCAAGAAACCATAGGTGTCATTCTGAAATTTACCATAATGAGCACTTTCACTTACCACATAGTTTTAGAGCACTTATGAGTGAGGCCTACGTTGTCCACTATAGTTGTAAGATAGCATAAAGTTGGTAGAGTGAAAGGCCCAAGTCAGGGTCAATAGGATTTGGATGGTTTAGTAAAGGCACATTGAGTTAGGAGGCCAAAATTTGGAGATTTTATCTAGTTTAGCGATCAAGTGACCTAAGTTGTGGAGCGAGATCATCCAAGCCTAGTGTTGCAATATGGTGTGTGTGATATTATTTGGTACTTAAATATGGTATGTGAGCATATGTCGCTATGTGTATTATTATGTTTATAAGGTGATTATAAATTGCGTGCATATAGGTCTAAGTGCCATTTGTGTTTAATTTCGGGTTGTAAATAGGTTGAGTTGATATTATAATGAGGTTATTATTAATTATGTAAGATCTCGAGATGAGGGTAAACTTGCTATAAAGGTCGAGTAAAGATTCCAGTTGCTCCTACTTGCCAGTCCAATCCAATCCAGCCTTTCTCAAGGCAAGTGTCCTTCCCTTATAAACTTATATTGTGCAAGTGATTCAACCTGCTTTTTAGTTTACACTGCGAAAGTATGATAACTAGTTCCTAAATATATGATACGAGTATCCTGATTTATCTTGTTATACTTGAACCAAGTGATTCTCAAATCTATCTTCGTCTTATATAGAAATGCCATGAACCCTCAAGTATTTATTGCAAGTAGATCAAAAGTCATACCATGATAGTATGCCAAAGTAATTGTGATGCCATGATAAAATAGAGATTTGTTATAATACCTTATTGATCCTTTTGATTAACATGCTATTGATTCCTGAGAAATCTTGATATTGCACCCTAATGCTTTGATTCAACTCTTGTAAGAACCTCGATAGAAACTTTATCTTGATACCTAAAAGCCAGTTATTCTTTAATGTCGTTCATGATTGTTTGATAACCCTATCCTTACCCTAAAGCTTGATACCCTGATATACCTTGAGCTGATGATAACTTTCTTTGTATTTTAACACCTATATCATACCTGGAACCAGCAATGCTTATCTTCTTGATATTTTAATACCTATACCTTATCTGAAACTATTGCTTTAACCCTAGTCTGGCATTACTTTTCCATATTATCCAATAACCCTACTAAATCTCCTTGTCAAATTCCTTGTCTAAAGAAACCTTTCATTTCCCTCATAGAGTAAAGTCTAGTGGATCATGGCCCTGAGATTTAGTGAACATATTTCCAGTGTTTCAAAGTTGATCTATAATCCCTCGATAAAGATGTTTACCATTTAAGAAATTTATTATCAATCGACATCAGTTTTTGAAATGATTAAAAATTTGGATTTTCAGTCCCAAAAGGGGATAAACGTTTTCTTTAAATAGTGGATCTGGACTGAGACGCAAGTCCTTTCCACACTTATATTGTAGGCTTAAAAGATGCCTAGGGATCCCATTAATGTTTTAGAACCCAGCGAGGTTCTGGATTAGTTCGCGGTTGATCACCGCCTGTAATCCGTAGCGTCATAAAATGGTTTTTAATTAAGAAATGATTTTGAAAATGTTTTGATACAAATAAATGATGCCATCACCCAAAAGTTCATCTCTTGTTATTATTTAGCACTTGTTGAACATTTGGCTCACTACTTGCTTTCACCCTGATATTTCAACTAGCAGATATGGTTAGATTCAAGCAGACCGTGCATAAGACTTGTGATGCGGATGCGTATGTTCGAGCTCAGGTAGTTTAACAGATAGTTTTGTGTGAGGACTCATTATTTTAACCAGTTATAATAATTAGTAGTGTTGGGATGTTCCAGACCCTAAACTGTAAGATCTTGGATTCGGTTGTATTAACTTTCTTTTATTTATTTTAATAGTTATATATTATGTATTGTTAAGTTGGGGGTGTGACAGGTTTTGGTATCAGAGCTACGGTTTAGAGTCCCTGGACAGCCCAAATAGGTTATAGGATATATGTATAAGTTATAGATATTATGCGAGAGAGTAGGTTAAGTAAATTTATTATTAATACTCCTCTTATATATCTATGTATGGTTTGTCAGCAAAGGGCGCACTCCTCGTCATCCTCTGGGTCGGACGACACTATTGCTTTCTCCATGTATGCTGAGTTGAGGCGCGAGTTTGACATGATTCAGGGCAAGTACGATCGACTGATAGACCGATTGAAGAACGTGTATCCGGATAGCCGAAACTATGAAGGGAAGCCTAAGGAACAGATGACTGTGAGACTTGAGACTTTGGTTCAATACGTCAACACTAAGCTTGAGGAGATGACATCGCACCGAGACCGTACCAGCCAGTATATCATCCAGATGGTGGCGGATGAGCTCCAGAGTATTGTGAAGACGTTTTGAAAAGAGAAGACTACTAAACCCCGTTCTGATGGAGTAGAGCCTTAGTTCTTTCCATTATCTACCTTTGATGTTGTATTATCGGACTATGTAGAACTCCCTGTTGTTCCTTTAAATAAGCATGTTATTCCTAAATTCAGACCTTATTCTAATCTTGATGTATTGTGACCTTAAATTTCAATACACTATCATTCTGTTTGCTTTCAATTGTTTATTTTATGCCTTTATATGCATCACCCTATTTGTTCAATTTGAAACTCAACCTCATATGTGAATAAGAATTCCATGTGACACCCTCGAATTATTTCATTATTCATACCTGTTTTGACGTAACTCTTATTTCAGGACCATGCTACCCAAAAAGAAGAACCCAACAACCACATCTACCACAGATCCAAATATTCTTCGATTACTGGAAACCTTACAACAACAAACAAATGCTATAGCTCAACAACAACTAACTCTTCAACAACAATTCGAAAACCAAGATAACCGTGAACCACACCAACCACCTGATCCACCCGTACCACCTCAAAATTTTTTACTTTCAAGGTTTTTCAGAATGTGAATCCACCTGCATTTCATGATACCACTGATCCAATAATAGCAAACACATGGATTAAGGAAATGGAAAGTGCTTTTGAATTGGTACAGTTAGGGGACGATCAGAAGACACTATATGCAACTTACTTCCTGAAGGGCGAAGTCATCTATCGGTGGGATTTAGTAAAAGCTATGGAAGCAAATCAGTAAGTTTCTTGGGAAAGATTTAAGAAGTTATGTCTGGAAAAGTATTACCCTAAGTACATGCATAATCAGATGGAGCTTAAATTTCTTCAATTGAAGCAAGGGAGTATGTTTGTACTGGAGTATGAGAAGAAGTTCACAGAATTGTCAAGGTTTATGACAAAGTATACCAGCAGTGAGAAGGAAAAAACAAAGAGATTTCAACAAGGATTAGAGTCTTGAATTAGAGATATAGTGGCTATGTTTGAGCTTGATACTTATGCAGGCGTAGTGCAGAAGGCTGCTCTGATTGAGAGTAATGGGATGCAGTCAAGGAAGGAAAGGGATAACAAGAAGAGGAAGGTTCCATTTTATGGAGAAAATTCTGAAGCCGAAAACTCACAAGACAGGAATACGAAGAAGATTGGATTCCATAAAGGCAAAAAATTTCAGAAGAAGGGAAATTTGAGCAAAAGGATAGAATCAAAGGGGAACCACCAGGCAAGCCAAGGAGAAGTTGGAGAAAACAGATTTCAGAGACCAGAATGCAAGCATTGTGGAAGAAGGTACCCCAGAGTGTGTAATAAGTTGAGCATGACATGCTATAGGTGCAACCATAAGGGACATTTGGCAAATGAGTGTAAGATGCCGAAGCCGGGAGTTACATGCTACAAGTGTGGAAAGACTAGACACATAGTTAGGGAGTGCAAGTCAACCGGACCAGTCAAAGCTCTGATGAATGTGGCAAGTACCAGTGCAAGCGTGCCAGCTGAGGTATTGACCTTACTTCCACCACCTACAACAACTATGCAAGCAACAACAAGGACATTTGATTTAAAAATGAAGGACGCTGTTCAAAACTCTGAGGTGATAGCAGGTACACTTTTACTAAATAATGTCGAAGCTAAAGTATTGATTGATTCGGGAGCGACGAGATCTTTCATATCAGAAACTTTTGTTGATAAACTTCAATGTGATAAAATGGTTATGAACGAGGTAGTAAATGTGGTAATTGCAAACCAAGAGAAGATTCCTGTGAGTCAGCTCTATCCAAAATGTGAGATTGATATTTCAGGGTATAAATTTTTAGCCGACTTGATACTCTTCAAGTTGGGAGAGTTCGATATAATTTTAGGTATGGATTGGTTAGGGAAGAATAACGCCCAGATTATTTGTAAGTCCAAGAAGGTGTATTTAAAGACGAAGAGTGGAGAGAAAGTAGTATTTAAGGGACAGAGGCAAGAGCAACTGTTTCTTATAAATGTTCAGGCTAAGAAGTTACTTATGAAAGGTTACGAGTCGTTCCTAGCTTATATAGTGGATTCAGAAATGGACAACCCCAGCATAGAAGATATTCCCGTAGTCAACGAATTCCCAGATGTGTTTCCAGACGAACTACCAGGCTTACCACCAGATCGACAAATCGAGTTTGAGATCAACCTTGCTTCGGGCACAGAACCAGTTTTGAAGGCCCCATATAGGATGACACCAGCAGAAATGAAAGAGTTTGTGAGCCAGCTACAAGAATTGTTGGACAAAGGAGTTATACGGCCAAGTACGTCGCCATGGGGAGCACGTGTTCTGTTCGTAAAGAAGAAAGATGGAAGTATGCGGTTATGCATAGATTATCGGGAGTTGAATAAGGTGACGATTAAGAACCGTTACCCGCTACCAAGAATAGATGTGATAAGCTGAAAGGAGCAAAGTGCTTTTCAAAGATTGACTTGAGATCAGGATACTATCAATTAAAGATAAAGAAGAAGATATTCCAAAGACAGCATTCAGGACCAGATACGGACATTATGAATTCTTAGTAATGCCTTTTGGATTGACTAACACCCCGGAAGCATTTATGGATCTGATGAATCAGGTATTTAAAAAGTATTTGGATAAGTTCGTAGTGGTGTTCATTGATGACATCCTTATTTATTCAAAGTCAGAAGAAGAACATAAGCAGCATCTATGGATAGCATTGGAGATACTCCGACAAGAGAAGTTGTATGCCAAGTTTTCTAAATGTGAGTTTTGGTTAAAGGAAGTTCAATTTTTGGGACACGTCATTGGAGATGAAGGAGTTAAAGTAGATCCGGCAAAGATTGAGGCAATTATGAGTTGGGAGAATCCAAAGACACCTACGGAAGTGCGAAGTTTTCTTGGATTGGCGGGGTATTATAGAAGATTTGTCAAGGATATTTCGAAAATTGTCACGCCATTGACTAAGTTAACCAGGAAGAATCAAAAGTTCGAATGGAATGCAGAATGTGAGGATAGCTTTCAAAAGTTGAAGCAGAGGTTGGTATCAGCTCCGGTGTTGGTACTACCAAACGACCAAGGAAACTTTATGATTTTCAGTGATGCTTCACATAAAGGATTGGGCTGTGTGCTGATGCAACATAATAAGGTGATCGCGTATACGTCAAGATAGTTAAAACCGCATGAATTGAAGTACCCTATGCATGACTTGGAACTAGCCATTATAGTATTCACACTTAAGATTTGGAGACATTACCTCTACGGAGAAAAGTGTGAGATCTACACAGATCACAAGAGTTTAAAGTATATTTTCACTCAGAAGGAGCTCAATATGAGGCAAAGGAGATGGTTGGAACTAATTAAGGACTATGATTGTTCGATAAATTATCATCCTGGAAAGGCGAACGTGGTAGCTGATGCTTTAGGTAGGAAGGAAAGATTGAATATGATAGCAACACCAAAGGAATTTTCTGAAGAGATTAAGAGATTTGAATTGGAACTTTGTGATTATGGAATAGTTAAAGAGGTTTGTCGTACAATGACTTTTCAGCCGATGTTAATGGAAAAGATAAGAACATGTCAGGAGGAAGTAATGAAGAAAGAGAAAAATCAGCTAACTGGAGAAGAGATTGGTACTCAAAAGGATGAGCATGGTATACTAAGGTTTTCCCCAAGAATTTGGATTCCTCAAATACCTGAATTGAAGAATGAGATTTTGCAAGAAGCCCACAATTCAATATTTTTAATCCATCCGGGAAGCACCAAGATGTATCGAGACTTGAAGCAGAACTTTTGGTGGCCAAACATGAAGCGAGAGGTGGCAGAATGGGTTGCGAAGTGTTATACTTGTCAGAAAGTGAAGGCAGAACATCAACAACCAAGTGGATTAATTCAGCCCCTGAAGATCCCAGAATGGAAATGGGAAAATATTGCTATCGACTTTATAGTGGGACTACCATGAATGAAATCCGGACAAGACCCTGTATGGGTTATAGTTGATCGCCTTACGAAGTCAGCGCATTTTCTTCCAATTAATGAGAAGTCATCATTGGACAGGTTGGTTCATTTGTATGTGCGTGAAATGGTACTAAGACATGGAGTACCCGTATCGATAGTTTCAGACAGAGATCCCCGATTTAACTCGAGATTCTGGAAGCAATTTCAAGAGAGTCTTGGCACGAAGCTGAACATGAGTACGGCGTATCACCCGCAGACTGATGGTTCTGAGCAAATGGACAATTCAAACAATCGAAGACATGTTGCGCAGTTGTGCAATCGATTTTGCAGGAAGTTGGGATGACCACTTGCCATTAGTAGAATTCTCCTATAATAATAGCTATCACTCCAGTATTGGCATGCCACCATACGAAGCTTTATACTGATGGAAATGTGGATCACCGACAAGTTGGGATGAAGTAGGAGAAGGAAAGATTCTAGGCTCAGAATTGGTACAACAGTTGCATGAGACAGTCAAATTAATTCAGAAAAGGTTTCTTGTTGCTCAAGATAGACAGCAAAAGTATGGGGTGTGGCGCCCTCTAAACCCGGGTCAGAAGTTTGGGGTCCACACACACACCTTAATTATAACCTGCTTATAACAATAATAAAGATAATAATAATATATGCAGTGACCCTACTTACCAACCACCACAAACCGCAACAGGTTAAAGTATGCACACAAGCCAAACACACTAATATATTACATACCGTTCAAATCCCAACTATTTCAAATTCAAACTGAGTATTAAACATTATTACAAACTTTTACAAACTTAAATTATTCCAAAAGAAGCCTACTAGCTCCGCTTTCTCAACCTGAACCCCTAGCTCTCGCGCTGGACTGGGGATCCTCTTTACCAATTGGTTCCTTTTTAACTGGAAAGAATATAAACAACATCATACAAATGAGCTAACTAGCTCAGCAAGTCACAATGACAAAACTGAGAATAATGATCATCAGATGAATATGGTTATGATATCACGTGAACAATGGATTCTGATTTAGAAATGGATATTATACTTTTAATTTAAAAAACCAAGGTTAGGCTGCTGATCAATCACGCACTAACCCCGAGCAAGGCACACAGCATTGCTCTAACTACTGGATCCAAGGCACACATTGGCCTAACTTGACCATTATATGGTCTGACCACGAATCTGGTCCACAATTTTATAAAAAAACAATCCAATTCTAACATAATAACAGAATATGCAATAATAAACAATAACCGAAATCATTAACAACAATAAATGTTTAACAATGAAAGGGTTTCAATCCTTATAAGGATCAATAAGGCAATTTAAAAGCTTGGATGCTGGGTAATGAAAGAATTGGATAACAAAGAAATCAACGTTTCAAGGTTTCAAGGATTTGGTCTTTCAAAGTATAAGATACCATGGGTTGAGTATATAATAGTTCATTTCAGTGTTTGGTATTTAGTTTGTATGTATTTGTGGAGTAGTATCGTAGATTCGTGGTTCTTGTTTGGGTATACAATAATCAGTGGATTAGAAAGAATATGATTCATGGATCAAGAATAATAACTGAAATCAGGATTTAGGTTTCTGTGCTTCAAAGCACTTGCAATATCACAGGATTATCAAGTACTACAATATCTCGAGAAAGTTCAGAACACTTGCCTGGTATTAGCTTACTACACTGCACTCGCTTCCAATCACAACCGTTTTACTCCTCAACTACTTGTTTCCCTTTCTTACGTCTTGCCTCTTCTGCTCACATATCATAAGCATCTATCAATAATTTACTCATGGAATTCTATTCAACACATACTTCTATCTACCCTTCATTTTACCCAAATCCGATTAACGGATTGAAAGTTATGCAATAATCAAGTAAACACCGAATATATAAACCGATAGTCAATTAACAAGTCACATATAGCACATAATACATCACGTAATCAATGATATATTATTTATAAAAAAGTCTCAGGTCATAAATAGGCTTTCTGGTATTTAAAATGATTTTTAAAACATTTTTTGGAATTAAAACCGGTCGTTGGATCAATTTCGGGTTAATAAACAGGGTTCGGTTGGCCCATTCTGGCTCCGAAATAATTTTAGAATAATTATCGAGCCTTGGAAATAATTTAGAATAATATTTTAAAGCTCAACTATATTTTTCAGAATTTTTAAATCATTTTTAAATAATTAAATCTAATTAAATAATTAATTAAAATCAATTAATAATTAATTAAATCAATTAATCAATTAATTTTTGAATTAATTGACCAATTAATCAATTATAAATTTACTGAAATTAATTAACTAATTAATTTAGATTTATTTGGGAATTAAAAATAATTTTCAGAATTAAAATAATAATTTTTAGAATTTTCAGAATTTAAAAATGAATTTTTATAATAAAAATAAATAGGAAATATGATTTTTAAACATTTTATAAACAGGAATCCTAAATTTGCAAAGTCTGGAAACTTCAGGGACCTAACTGCATCGTTTTCAAAAGTTGGGGTACTAAACTGTAATTTTCCAGCCCTTCGCTGGAAAACAGTCGGGTTCGCCGGAGAACACGTTCCCAACGTCCTCACCCCACCAACACCTCCAGATCACATCTACACAACATCAGGAACACAACCATGCAATCAATTCATCCTAACAATCCCTGAGTTGGCCGGAATTTGGCCGTGAAGTTTTCCAGTTTCCGGCGAACATCGGAAAACTTCAAAACACAACTCCCTTCTCTACAAACCTCGTTGGTTCATGAAACTTATACGACTAGATTGCAAATTTCACAGAGAATACAACCCACTATAACACAACATCAATCTATCACAGAATAAGAAACCCCCAAATTTCAATTAAGAACATTCATACGGGTTATAAACCCTAATTTTGAAATTCGAAAATCAAACTCAAATTTGTACATGTTATTGAATTCCAAATCAGACGTATGACATATGAAAATCATCAGGAAAACAAGCTCTACAACATGCAATCATCAAATCATGCAAACAATCATCTGAACAAAATTTCATATTTTTAATAAAATAAATTCGAAAATAAATAAATTTTTAGAAAAATAACCTTGATTTCTGCAGTGAAACAAAGCTCAGAATCTGATAGAACACTTCAAATCCTTCGTTTTGGTTACTCAAGCTTTGAAAACAGAGATCGGTAACGCCTTCGTTTTGCTGTTTGATTCTTAGAACAGTTTTAGGAAATTAGGGCTTTTCTCTGAAAATTATGAAATTAACTATCTGCAAATGATTTTGATACGAAATAAAATACGGTACAAGGCTATTTATAATTACGGAAATTTATATCCCGTTGGATCATTCCGGATATAAAACGGTACGTTTATTTGTAAAAACTGATCCAAACGGTATCGATTTTCGGGATAATTATCCAAATCAGTACAATTTGTACTGCGATCTTGGTCTCAGCACCTGGTTACACGTATTACGAGGTGATAATTGTGATAGTTTAATAAAAACTCCCGTTTATCGAAAATACAGGTTTTATTGATTTACCGAAACGAATATTGTATCGAAAATGTTACGCCGGGACCCGCGCAGGACAAACCATACGCCGGATCGAAAAAGTCGAAACATGGAATATGCTCGGAATATTACAATTAGGTTAGGAAGGAGTTCTCGAAAGAGTTTCGGGTTCCAAAAACGTAACAACGGGTGACGTCGGTTGGTTCCCGTTTTTATAAAATAGACTTTAATTACCCGGAAAAAGATTTTAGAAATTTCATATGATTCTTATAAATCCATAAACCAACATAAAAATAATTAGGAAGATATGACAATTATCTAAATTTTATTTTGGACATATAAAAATTAAAATACTCAATTAATATTATTTTTGAATATTCAAGTATAGATAACATTTAACAATTAGCTCACAGAATAGATACTGAACACACATAATAATTATATAATAGCAAAAATAATTACACGATATATCCCGGATATTACATGGGGATCCAACGCGTAAGGATGTTAGATTCCAAGTAGGTGAAGCCGTTTTGCTGAATGTGTCACCAAGAAAAGGGTTGTCTAGATTTGGCAAGAAAGGGAAGTTAGCACCTAGATATATAGGTCCTTTTGAAATTTTGAGTCAAGTGGGGAAGGTGGCCTACGAGTTAGCCTTACCACCTCAGTATCAGCATGTGCATAATGTGTTCCATGTGTCATTGCTTAAGAAGTACAATTCTGATGCCAACCATGTGATAGAATATGAACCTGTAGAAATTCAGGCAGACCTGTCATTTGTGGAGCAACCTGTCAAATTACTCGACTGGCAAGTAAAGAGTCATAGGAATAAGTTGGTAAAGTTAATGAAAATACTTTGAAGGAACCCCAAGGTCGAAAAATCAACCTGGGAGTTAGAGTCTGATATGCATTCCCGGTATCCTCATCTATTCTCTTAGATTAAATCTGCTTGAAGTTCTATTGGCTCATATTCTATTATATGCCTGGAGTCTGGATTATATTTCTTAAGCATTGATATGTGAAAAACATTGTGAATGTGCTCCATGTGCGGAGGTAATGCCAATTCGTAAGCTACTTTGCCAATACGCTTTAGGATTTCAAAAGGTCCGACATATCTTGGGTTTAGCTTCCCTTTCTTCCCAAACCTCGTTAGTCCTTTCCACAGTGATACTTTCAATAATACCAAGCTTCCTTCTTCAAATTCCATGTCTTTTCTTAATTGGTCTGCATATTTTCTCTGACGATCTTGTGCGGCTATTAATCTTTTCTGGATAATTTCAACAACTTTCTTTGTCTGCTGCACCAATTCAGGTCCGAGTATTTTGCGTTCTCCTACTTCATCCCAATATACTAGAGATCTACATTTACGTCCATAAAGGGCTTCATAAGGTGGCATCCCAATGCTGGCATGATAACTGTTGTTATAAGCAAACTCTATCAGGGGTAAATGCTCGTCCCAACTTCCTTTAAAATCAATAGCACAAACACGTAGCATGTCCTCGATTGTCTGAATTGTTCTTTCACTTTGGCCATCCGTTTGGGGGTGATAAGTTGTACTCATATTCAGTCTTGTTCCCAAACATTCTTGAAAACTCTTCCAAAATCTTGAATTAAATCTTGGATCTCGATCAGATACAATAGACACTGGAACTCCATGACGAACTACAATTTCTGTTAAGTACATATGAACTAACTTGTCGAGCGAAAATCTTTCATTTATAGGCAGAAAATGAGCTGACTTGGTAAGTCTATCTACTATAACCCAAATGACATCATGATTAGCCCTTGTCCTTGGTAATCCAACTATGAAATCCATGGAAATATGTTCCCACTTCCACTCTGGAATCTCCAATGGCTGTAGCAATCCGCTGGGTCTCTGATGCTCTGCTTTAACTTTCTGACAGGTATAGCATTTGCTAACCCATTCTGCAATTTCCCTCTTCATATCTGGCCACAAATAATTCTTCTTTAAATCTCTGTACATTTTGGTACTCCATGGATGGATGGAATATCTTGAACTATGTGCCTCTTGTAAAATTTTATTTTTCAGCTCCGTCACTGGTGGAATCCAAATTCTTGAGGAAAACCTAAGAATACCTTGATCATCTTGTTGCGTGCATAATTCCTCACCTACCAAACTATTTATATCTTGATCCATTACCTCTTTCTGTCATTTCTTTATTTTCTCCAATAACTCCGGTTGGAAAATCATACCGTACACTTTTGCTTCCTCAGGCTTGCAAATTCTAATCTCCAATTCCAATTTTTGAAATTCTTTATATATCTCTTCAGGTACGGATAACACATTTAACCTTTCCTTCCGACTTAACGCATCTACTACAACGTTCGCCTTACCGGGATGATAATTAATCAAGCAATCATAATCCTTGATCAATTCTAACCATCTCCTTTGTCTCATATTAAGTTCCTTCTGGGTAAATATATATTTCAAACTTTTGTGATCCGTGAAAATCTCACACTTTTCTCCATACAAATAATGTCTCCAAATCTTCAAAGCGAAAACTATAGCTGCTAACTCCAAATCATGAGTAGGGTACTTCTGTTCGTGTGGTTTCAATTGCCTTGACGTATACGCAATCACCTTGTCGTGCTGCATAAGAACACATCCTAATCCTTTGTAAGAAGCATCGCTATAAATTATGAAATTTCCTTGATCGTCTAAAAGTGACAAAATCGGTGCTGTGATTAATCTCCGCTTCAATTCCTGAAAACTTTCTTCGCACTTGTCATTCCATATAAACTTTTCATTCTTTCATGTATGCTTTGTCAATGATGTTGCAATTCTTGAGAAATTCTGAACGAATCGTCGATAATATCCTGCCAATCCCAAGAAACTTCTTACCTCAGTGGGTGTTCTCGGTCTTTCCCAATTCGTAATTGCCTCGATCTTTCCCGGGTCCACTTTGATCCCTTCGTTACTGACTATGTGTCCTAAGAACTGAACTTCCTGTAGCCAAAACTCGCACTTCAACAATTTAGCATATAACTTCTTTTTCCTTAAAATCTCTAAAGCTGTCCTTAAATGTTCCGTATGATCCTCCTCCGTCTTTGAATAGATCAAAATATCGTCTATAAATACTATAACGAACTTGTCCAAATATTCCTTGAAGATTCTGTTCATCAGGTCCATAAATGCTGCTGGGGCGTTGGTCAATCCAAAAGAAATCACTAAAAATTCATAATGTCCATACCTTGTTCTGAAAGTTGTCTTTCGTATATCTTCTGGTTTGATCTTCAGTTGATGATATCCCGATCTTAAATCGATTTTGGAGAAATACTTGGCTCCCTTCAATTGGTCAAACAAATCATCAATTCTGGGTAACGGATACTTATTCTTAATCGTCAACTTGTTGAGCTCCCTATAGTCCATGCACAGTCTCATGCTTCCATCCTTCTTTTTGACAAATAATACCGGTGCACCCCACGGGGATACGCTGGGTCTAATTACTCCTTTCTCTAACAGCTCTTGCAATTGTTTTGCTAATTCTTTCATCTCAACGGGCGCCATTCTATACGGGGCCTTGGATACTGGTTCGGTTTCAGGTGATAAGTCGATTGCAAACTCAATTTCTCTATCTGGAGGAAGTCCTGGTAACTCGTCGGGAAATACGTCTGGAAATTCCATCACAACTGGAATATTTTCAAGTTTTGCTGACTCCTGACTTCTGTCGATCACATATGCTACGAAATGCTCACATCCTTGTCGTAGTAACTTCTTGGCTTGAATCATCGTTAAGAACTTCTTTACCTGCTTGTGTCCCTTGAACGTTACTATTCTTTCGTCTGGCGTTTTCACCATTACTTTCTTATTTTGACAATCTATCTGAGCATCATGCTTAGATAACCAATCCATTCCTAATATAACGTCAAATTCTCCTAACTTAAACGGTATCAAATCTACACAAAATTTACTACCATAAATCTCAATCTCACAATTCCCATAAACTTGGTTAACAGTTACACGTTCTTGATTTGCTAATTCCACAGTTATTATTTCATTTAAATACCCAACTGGACAATTTAACTTACTAACAAAATCTTGTGAAACAAACGATCGAGTTGCTCCCGAATCTATTAACACTTTGGCACATAAAGAATTCACATTAAGCGTACCTGCCACGACATCCGTATCCTGGATCGCATCCTTCACCGACATGTCAAAAGCTCTAGCCCTCGGAGTCTCATTCACTGTTGGGGTAGATCCCATAATCCTTAATGTATTACTGACTGGGGTTGGTGTCTTGCAATCCCTGGCCATATGTCCTGGCTTCCCATATTTAAAGCATGTAAATCCAATGACTGGAACTTTCACTGCTGGATTCCGGATAGGCTGATCCTTATTTTCGGGCTCTCTTGCTGGCTGATTTCGGCACTCCCTCGAGTAGTGCCCTTTCTGGTTGCATTTAAAACATACCACATTCAACTTGTTACAAACTCCTCCATGCTTCTTTCCACATACTTGACAATCTGGAAAAATTAATCTCAACTGATTCGGCTGATTCACATTAGCTGAACGATTGCCCTGGCCTCCGTCTCCTGCATTTTGTCTCCTGAAATTAAAATTTCTCCCAGGTTGAAACTTGCCCTTCTTAAAATTTGGAAACTTCCCTGTTTGTGACTGACCCTCACTTCCCTCAACTTCCCTTTTCTTGCTTTCTTTTTCTTTCTGGAACATCTCACTCTCTGTCTCTGCGATCATAGCTTTCTGTACAACTCCGACATAGGTATCCAATTCAAAAATAGCTACCTTCCCTCTGATCCATGGCTTCAAGCCTTGCTGGAATCTCTTAGCTTTCTTTCTATCAGTATCAACATACGACGGCACATACCTTGACAATTCCTCAAACTTCCCCTCATAATCTGTTACCGACATGTTCCCTTGCTTTAATTCTAAAAACTTCAGCTCCATTTGATCCTGAACAAACTGAGGAAAATACTTTTCTAAAAACAATTCCTTAAACCTTTCCCAAGTAATAACATCTATGCTTTCCAATGTCTTCACCATCTCCCACCAATAGGTGGCCTCATTCTTCAGATAGTAACTTGCAAATTCAACCTTCTGCTCCTCTTTCACTTTTACCAAGGCAAATGCCTTCTCTATTTCCTTTAACCACACATTTGCTTCAATTGGCTCTAAGGAACCCTTGAATTCTGGTGGGTTTACTGCCTGAAAAGTTTTGAAAGTTACCTGGGGATTGGTCTGTCTCTGCCGTTGTTGTGCCAGGTGAACTGTTTATTGGGCCAAGATTTGAAGAATTTGGGCTATTACTGGGTCCATGGGTCCTGGGTTCACATTCTGGTTTATATCATCTTGGTTGTTATTGTTGTTGTTATTAGTTTCTTCATTCTGGGTGTTGGGGCGGGTATTTCTTCTGGGAGGCATTTTCTGTAAAGAATCAATCAATTTATTTAGCTTTTGAATCAAATCTTTGTATAAAATAAATGTTTTGTAAAACAGGAATATCTCTTTTTGAAAACAGTTGTAACTAAGTAAATTGCATGCTTCTTTACAGAATATAAAAAGTTATGGAAAACAGGGTACATGGTATCACAGGGTACACTGGTGCAATAAATAAGGTAAAGTAAAACAGGTGCGATAAAGTGAATGATAGTGTTGGAAAAGAAAAGGTACTGATATATAGATCAAAAGTTTTAGGTAGTACAAGCGTAAAGACGCTTCGAAAGTAAAAGCAAAAAGGGTACAATAACCTACTCACTAGTCAACATCGCTAGTCTATAAATACAACTCAAAAGTCTACTGATATACACTACACACTACTGTCCATACTACATAATCATAACAATACTTCTCAGCATCTCCATCTCAGAATCTCTGGCTCATGGCAAATCTGGACCTCCTATCTCCTCAAGCTCCTCTAGAACCCACTTAGCCCACTCGACTAGGAAATCAGGGGTGATGTCCTCATGTGTAGCCTCAGCAATCCTCACAGCAGCTGCTCTACGAAACGCCTGGAGCCTCTCCCTAAGTCGCCTCTCACCACTCCCCATCTCTCTGGTACGCATGATATGCAATAACTCCTGGATCTGACCCTGTAGGAATCGCTGCTCCATAAGGCAAGCCTCAAACTGATGATATGGGATAGGATAGGAAGAGAACTGGAAAGGTACTCCTTTGACTGAATGACTAGTAAAGCCTGAATCAGCAGGTGGGGGTCCTCTGACAGGTGGCCTCATGCATGGAGGTGGAATAGCCTGCAATGGTACGGGCTGCAACACCGGTGGAGGTAGAATAGCCAATGTTGGTGGAATAACAGGACGTGGATCCGATGTTGGTGCTCCAACTGAAGGCTCTGAGTGATCAGCTGATACGGGAATAAAAGAGTCGGCCATCTCTGCTATCTGAAATCATATCGTAATATAAGAATCTCGTACCACAACGCAAACTATACTAATATCGGTTATGCCATAACACTCAACCTCTCGACGTTCTATCATCCTATACCTTACTTCTAATCCTATCCTTCTACCCATTCCCGTCAACCTAGGCTTGTGTCAGTGACTTATAACCTGTAGCTCTGATACCAAACCTGTGGCGCCCTCCAAACCCGGGTCAGAAGTTTGGGGTCCACACACACACCTTAATTATAACCTGCTTATAACAATAATAAAGATAGTAATAATATATGCAGTGACCCTACTTACCAACCACCACGGACCGCAACAGGTTAAAGTATGCACACAAGCCAAACACACTAATATATTACAAACCGTTCAAATCCCAACTATTTCAAATTCAAATTGAGTATTAAACATTATTACAAACTTTTACAAACTTAAATTATTCCAAAAGAAGCCTACTAGCTCCGCTTTCTCAACCTGAACCCCTAGCTCTCGCGCTGGACTGGGGATCCTCTTTACCAATTGGTTCCTTTTTAACTGGAAAGAATATAAACAACATCGCACAAATGAGCTAACTAGCTCAGCAAGTCACAATAACAAAACTGAGAATAATGATCATCAGCTGAATATGGTTATGATATCAAGTGAACAATGGATTCTGATTTAGAATTGGATATTATACTTTTAATTTAAAAACCAAGGTTAGGCTGCTGATCAGTCATGCACTAACCCCGAGCAAGGCACACAGCATTGCTCTAACTACTGGATCCAAGGCACACATTGGCCTAACTTGACCATTATATGGTCTGACCACGAATCTGGTCCACAATTTTATAAAAAACAATCCAATTCTAACATAATAACAGAATATACAATAATAAACAATAACCGAAATCATTAACAACAATAAATGTTTAACAATGAAAGGGTTTCAATCCTTGTAAGGATCAATAAGGCAATTTAAAAGCTTGGATGCTGGGTAATGAAAGAATTGGATAACAAAGGAATCAACATTTCAAGGTTTCAAGGATTTGGTCTTTCAAAGTATAAGATACCATGGGTTGAGTATATAATAGTTCATTTCAGTGTTTGGTATTTAGTTTGTATGTATTTGTGGAGTAGTATCGTAGATTTGTGGTTCTTGTTTGGGTATACAATAATCAATGGATTAGAAAGAATATGATTCATGGCTCAAAAATAATAACTGAAATCAGGATTTAGGTTTCTGTGCTTGAAAGCACTTGCAATATCACAGGATTATCAAGTACTACAATATCTCGAGAAAGTTTAGAACACTTGCCTGGTATTAGCTTACTACACTGCACTCGCTTCCAATCACAACCGTTTTACTCCTCAACTACCTGTTTCCCTTTCTTACATCTTGCCTCTTCTACTCACATATCATAAGCATCTATCAATAATTTACTCATGGAATTCTATTCAACACATACTTCTATCTACCCTTCGTTTTACCCAAATTCGATTAACTGATTGAAAGTTATGCAATAAACAAGTAAACACCGAATATATAGACCGATAGTCAATTAACAAGTCACATATAGCACATAATACATCACGTAATCAATGATATATTATTTATAAAGAAGTCTCGGGTCATAAATAGGCTTTCTGGTATTTAAAATGATTTTTAAAACATTTTTCAGAATTAAAACGGGTCGTTGGATCAATTTCGGGTTAATAAACAAAAAGCCAGAAAGCCTATTTTTCAGAATTTTAAAGCTCCGAAATAATTTTAGAATAATTATCGAGCCTTGGAAATAATTTAGAATAATATTTTAAAGCTCGAAACTATTTTTCAGAATTTTTAAATCATTTTTAAATAATTAAATCTAATTAAATAATTAATTAAATCAATTAATAATTAATTAAATCAATTAATCAATTAATTTTCGAATTAATTGACCAATTAATCAATTATAAATTAATTGAAATTAATTAACTAATTAATTTAGATTTATTTATGAATTAAAAATAATTTTCAGAATTAAAATAATAATTTTTAGAATTTTCAGAATTTAAAAATGAATTTTTATAATAAAAATAAATAGGAAATATGATTTTTAAACATTTTGTAAACAGGAATCCTAAATTTGCAAAGTCTGGAAACTTCAGGGACCTAACTGCATCGTTTTCAAAAGTTGGGGTACTAAACTGTAATTTTCCAGCCCTTCGCCGGAAAACAGTCGGGTTCGCCGGAGAACACGTTCCCGGCGTCCTCACCCCACCAACACCTCCAGATCACATCTACACAACATCAGGAACACAACCATGCAATCAATTCATCCTAACAATCCCTGAGTTGGCCGGAATTTGGCCGTGAAGTTTTCCAGTTTCCGGCGAACATCGGAAAACTTCAAAACACAACTCCCTTCTCTACAGACCTCGTTGGTTCATGAAACTTATACGACTAGATTGCAAATTTCACAGAGAATACAACCCACTATAAAACAACATCAATCTATCACAGAATAAGAAACCCCCAAATTTCAATTAAGAACATTCATACGGGTTATAAACCCTAATTTTGAAATTCGAAAATCAAACTCAAATTTGAACATGTTATTGAACTCCAAATCAGACGTATGACATGAAAATCATCAGGAAAACAAACTCTACAACATGCAATCATCAAATCATACAAACAATCAACCGAACAAAATTTCATATTTTTAATAAAATAAATTCGAAAATAAATGAATTTTTAGAAAAATAACCTTGATTTCTGCAGTGAAACAAAGCTCAGAATCTGATAGAACAATTCAAATCCTTCGTTTTGGTTACTCAAGCTTTGAAAACAGAGATCGGTAACGCCTTCGTTTTGCTGTTTGATTCTTAGAACAGTTTTAGGAAATTAGGGCTTTTCTCTGAAAATTATATAATTAACTATCTGCAAATGATTTTGATACGAAATAAAATACGGTAAAAGGCTATTTATAATTACGGAATTTTTTTATCCCGTTGGATCATTCCGGATATAAAACGGTACGTTTATTTGTAAAAACTGATCCAAACGGTATCGGTTTTCGGGATAATTATCCAAATCAGTACAATTTGTACTGCGGTCTTGGTCTCAGCGCCTGGTTACACGTATTACGAGGTGATAATTGTGATAGTTTAATAAAAACTCCCGTTTATCGAAAATACGGGTTTTATTGATTTACCGAAACGAATATTATATCGAAAATGTTGCGCCGGGACCCGCGCAGGACAAACCGTACGTCGGATCGAAAAAGTCGAAACATGGAATATGCTCCGAATATTACAATTAGGTTAGGAAGGAGTTCTTGAAAGAGTTTCGAGTTCCAAAAACGTAACAACGGGTGACGTCGGTTGGTTCCCGTTTTTATAAAATAGACTTTAATTACCCGGAAAAAGATTTTAGAAATTTCATATGATTCTTATAAATCCATAAACCAACATAAAAATAATTAGGAAGATATGACAATTATCTATATTTTATTTTGGACATATAAAAATTAAAATACTCAATTAATATTATTTTTGAATATTCAAGTACAGATAACACTTAACAATTAGCTCACATAATAGATACTGAACACACATAATAATTATATAATAGCAAAAATAATTACACGATATATCCCGGATATTACATCCTTCCCCCCTTAAAAGGATTCTGTCCTCAGAATCTCTAAGAAAACAAATGAGGGTACTTTTCTCTTATATCACTTTCTAACTCCCAGGTTGACTCTTCAACCTTTGGGTTTCTCCACAATACTCTTACTAACTTTACCACTTTATTTCTCAATACTTTCTCTCTTTCCTCGAAAATCTCTATCGGACTCTCTACATATGATAAATCTGCTTAAAGTTCTATTGGCTCATATTCTATTATATGCCTGAAGTCTGGATTATATTTCTTAAGCATTGATATGTGAAAAACATTGTGAATGTGCTCCATGTGCGGAGGTAACGCCAATTCATAAGCTACTTTGCCAATACGCTTTAGGATTTCAAAAGGTCCGACATATCTTCGGTTTAGCTTCCCTTTCTTCCCAAACCTCGTTAGTCCTTTCCACGGTGATACTTTCAATAATACCAAGCTTCCTTCATCAAATTCCATGTCTTTTCTTAATTGGTCTGCACATTTTCTCTGATGATCTTGTGCGGCTATTAATCTTTTCTGGATAATTTCAACAACTTCCTTTGTCTGCTGCACCAATTCAGGTCCGAGTATTTTGCGTTCTCCTACTTCGTCCCAATATACTGGAGATCTACATTTGCGTCCATAAAGGGCTTCATAAGGTGGCATCCCAATGCTGGCGTGATAACTGTTGTTATAAGCAAACTCTACCAGAGGTAAATGCTCGTCCCAACTTCCTTTGAAATCAATAGCACAAACACATAGCATGTCCTCGATTGTCTGAATCGTTCTTTCACTTTGGCCATCCGTTTGGGGGTGATAAGCTGTACTCATATTCAGTCTTGTTCCCAAACATTCTTGAAAACTCTTCCAAAATCTTGAATTAAATCTTGGATCTCGATCAGATACAATAGACACTGGAACTCCATGACGAACTACAATTTCTTTCAAGTACATATGAAATAACTTGTCGAGCGAAAATCTTTCATTTATAGGCAGAAAATGAGCTGACTTGGTAAGTCTATCTACTATAACCCAAATGGCATCATGATTAGCCCTGGTCCTTGGTAATCCAACTATGAAATCCATGGCAATATGTTCCCACTTCCACTCTAGAATCTCCAATGGCTGTAGCAATCCGCTGGGTCTCTGATGCTCTGCTTTAACTTTCTGACAGGTATAGCATTTGCTAACCCATTCCGCAATTTCCCTCTTCATATCTGGCAACCAATAATTCTTCTTTAAATCTCTGTACATTTTGGTACTCCCTGGATGGATGGAATATCTTGAACTATGTGCCTCTTGTAAAATTTTATTTTTCAGCTCCGTCACTGGTGGAATCCAAATTCTTGAGGAAAACCTAAGAATACCTTGATCATCTTGTTGCGTGCATAATTCCTCACCTACCAAACTATTTATATCTTGATCCATTACCTCTTTCTGGCATTTCTTTATTTTCTCCAATAACTCCGGTTGGAAAATCATACCGTACACTTTTGCTTCCTCAGGCTTGCAAATTCTAATCTCCAATTCCAATTTTTGAAATTCTTTATATATCTCTTCAGGTACGGATAACATATTTAACCTTTCCTTCCGACTTAACGCATCTGCTACAACGTTTGCCTTACCGGGATGATAATTAATCGAGCAATCATAATCCTTGATCAATTCTAACCATCTCCTTTGTCTCATATTAAGTTCCTTCTGGGTAAATATATATTTCAAACTTTTGTGATCCGTGAAAATCTCACATTTTTCTCCATACAAATAATGTCTCCAAATCATCAAAGCGAAAACTATAGCAGCTAACTCCAAATCATGAGTAGGGTACTTCTGTTCGTGTGGTTTCAATTACCTTGACGCATACACAATCACCTTGTCGTGCTGCATAAGAACACATCCTAATCCTTTGTAAGAAGCATCGCTATAAATTACGAAATTTCCTTGATCGTCTGGAAGTGACAAAACAGGTGCTGTGATTAATCTCCGCTTCAATTCCTGAAAACTTTCTTCGCACTTGTCATTCCATATAAACTTTTCATTCTTTCGTGTATGCTTTGTCAATGATGTTGCAATTCTTGAGAAATTCTGAACGAATCGTCGATAATATCCTGCCAATCCCAAGAAACTTCTTACCTCAGTGGGTGTTCTCGGTCTTTCCCAATTCGTAATTGCCTCGATCTTTGCCGGGTCCACTTTGATCCCTTCGTTACTGACTATGTGTCCTAAGAACTGAACTTCCTGTAGACAAAACTCACACTTCGACAATTTAGCATATAACTTCTTTTTCCTTAAAATCTCTAAAGCTATCCTTAAATGTTCCGTATGATCCTCCTCCGTCTTTGAATAGATCAAAATATCATCTATAAATACTATAACGAACTTGTCCAAATATTCCTTGAAGATTCTGTTCATCAGGTCCATAAACGCTGCTGGGGCGTTGGTCAATCCAAAAGACATCACTAAAAATTCATAATGTCCATACCTTGTTCTGAAAGCTGTCTTTAGTATATCTTCTGGTTTGATCTTCAGTTGATGATATCCCGATCTTAAATCGATTTTGGAGAAATACTTGGCTCCCTTCAATTGGTCAATCAAATCATCAATTCTGGGTAACGGATACTTATTCTTAATCGTCAACTTGTTGAGCTCCCTATAGTCGATGCACAGTCTCATGCTTCCATCCTTCTTTTTGACAAATAATACCGGTGCACCCCACGGGGATACGCTGGGTCTAATTACTCCTTTCTCTAACAACTCTTGCAATTGTTTTGCTAATTCTTTCATCTCAACGGGCGCCATTCTATACGGGGCCTTGGATACTGGTTCGGTTCCAGGTGATAAGTCGATTGCAAACTCAATTTCTCTATCTGGAGGAAGTCCTGGTAACTCGTCGGGAAATACATCTGGAAATTCCATCACAACTGGAATATTTTCAAGTTTTGCTGACTCCTGACTTCTGTCGATCACATATGCTACGAAATGCTCACATCCTTGTCGTAGTAACTTCTTGGATTGAATCATCGTTAAGAACTTCTTTACCTGCTTTTGTCCCTTGAACGTTACTATTCTTTCGTCTGGCGTTTTCACCATTACTTTCCTATTTCGACAATCTATCTGAGCATCATGCTTAGATAACCAATCCATTCCTAATATAACGTCAAATTCTCCTAACTTAAACGGTATCAAATCTACACAAAATTTACTACCATAAATCTCAATCTCACAATTCCCATAAACTTGGTTAACAGTTACACGTTCTTGATTTGCTAATTCCACAGTTATTATTTCATTTAAATACCCAACTGGACAATTTAACTTACTAACAAAATCTTGTGAAACAAATGATCGAGTTGCTCCCGAACCTATTAACACTTTGGCACATAAAGAATTCACATTAAGCGTACTTGCCACGACATCCGTATCCTGGATCGCATCCTTCACCGACATGTCAAAAACTCTAGCCCTCGGAGTCTCATTCACTGTTGGGGTAGATCCCATAATCCTTAATGTATTACTGACTGGGGTTGGTGTCTTGCAATCCCTGGCCATATGTCCTGGCTTCCCATATTTAAAGAATGTAAATCCAATGACTAGAACTTTCACTGCTGGATTCTGGATAGGCTAATCCTTATTTGCGGGCTCTCTTGCTGGCTGATTTCGGCACTCCCTCGAGTAGTGCCCTTTCTGGTTGCATTTAAAACATACCACATTCAACTTGTTACAAACTCCTCCATGCTTCTTTCCACATACTTGACAATCTGGAAAAATTAATCTCAACTGATTCAGCTGATTCACATTAGCTGAACGATTGCCCTGGCCTCCGTCTCCTGCATTTTGTCTCCTGAAATTAAAATTTCTCCCTGGATGAAACTTGCCCTTCTTCAAATTTGGAAACTTCCCTGTTTGTGACTGACCCTCACTTCCCTCAACTTTCCTTTTCTTGCTTTCTTTTTCTTTCTGGAACATCTCACTCTCTGTCTCTGCGATCATAGCTTTCTGTACAACTCCGGCATAGGTATCCAATTCAAAAATAGCTACCTTCCTTCTGATCCATGGCTTCAAGCCTTGCTGGAATCTCTTAGATTTCTTTCTATCAGTATCAACATACGACGGCACATACCTTGACAATTCCTCAAACTTCCCCTCATAATCTGTTACCGACATGTTCCCTTGCTTTAATTCTAAAAACTTCAACTCCATTTGATCCTGAACAAACTGAGGAAAATACTTTTCTAAAAACAATTCCTTAAACCTTTCCCAAGTAATAACATCTGTGCTTTCCAATGTCTTCACCATCTCCCACCAATAGGTGGCCTCATTCTTCAGATAGTAACTTGCAAATTCAACCTTCTGCTCCTCTTTCACTTTTACCAAGGCAAATGCCTTCTCTATTTCCTTTAACCACACATTTGCTTCAATTGGCTCTAAGGAACCCTTGAATTCTGGTGGGTTTACTGCCTGAAAAGTTTTGAAAGTTACCTGGGGATTGGTCTGTCTCTGCCGTTGTTGTGCCAGGTGAACTGTTTGTTGGGCCAAGATTTGAAGAATTTGGGCTATTACTGGGTCCATGGGTCCTGGGTTCACATTCTGGTTTATATCATCTTGGTTGTTATTGTTGTTGTTATTAGTTTCTTCATTGTGGGTGTTGGGGCGGGTATTTCTTCTGGGAGGCATTTTCTGTAAAGAATCAATCAATTTATTTAGCTTTTGAATCAAATCTTTTTATAAAAGAAATGTTTTGTAAAACAGGAATATCTCTTTTTGAAAAAAGTTGTAACTAAGTAAATTGCATGCTTCTTTACAGAATATAAAAAGTTATGGAAAACAGGGTACATGGTATCACAGGGTACACTGGTGCAATAAATAAGGTAAAGTAAAACAGGTGTGATAAAGTAAATGATAGTGTTGGAAAAGAAAAGGTACTGATATATAGATCAAAAGTTTTAGGTAGTACAAGCGTAAAGACGCTTCGAAAGTAAAAGCAAAAAGGGTACAATAACCTACTCACTAGTCAACATCGCTAGTCTATAAATACAACTCAAAAGTCTACTGATATACACTACACACTACTGTCCATACTACATAATCATAACAACACTGCTCAGCATCTCCATCTCAGAATCTCTGGCTCATGGCAAATCTGGACCTCCTATCTCCTCAAGCTCCTCTAGAACCCAGTTAGCCCACTCCACTAGGAAATCAGGGGTGATGTCCTCATGTGTAGCCTCAGCAATCCTCACAGCAGCTGCTCTACGAAACGCCTAGAGCCTCTCCCTAAGTCGCCTCTCACCACTCCCCATCTCTCTGGTACGCATGATATGCAATAACTTCTGGATCTGACCCTGTAGGAATCGCTGCTCCATAAGGCAAGCCTCAAACTGATGATATGGGACAGGATAGGAAGAGAACTGGAAAGGTACTCCTGTGACTGAATGACTAGTAAAGCGTGAATCAGTAGGTGGGGGTCCTCTGACAGGTGGCCTCATGCCTGGAGGTGGAATAGCCTGCAATGGTACGGGCTGCAACACCGGTGGAGGTAGAATAGCCAATGCTGGTGGAATAACAGGACGTGGATCCGATGCTGGTGCTCCAACTGAAGGCTCTGAGTGATCAGCTGATACGGGAATAAAAGAGTCGGCCATCTCTGTTATCTGAAATCATATCGTAATATAAGAATCTTGTACCACAACGCAAACTATACTAATACCGGTTATGCCATAACACTCAACCTCTCGATGTTCTATCATCCTATACCTTACTTCTAATCCTATCCTTCTACCCATTCCCGTCAACTTAGGCTTGTGTCAGTGACTTATAACCTGTAGCTCTGATACCAAACCTGTGGCGCCCTCCAAACCCGGGTCAGAAGTTTGGGGTCCACACACACACCTTAATTATAACCTGCTTATAACAATAATAAAGATAATAATAATATATGCAGTGACCCTACTTACCAACCACCACGGACCGCAACAGGTTAAAGTATGCACACAAGCCAAACACACTAATATATTACAAACCGTTCAAATCCCAACTATTTCAAATTCAAACTGAGTATTAAACATTATTACAAACTTTTACAAACTTAAATTATTCCAAAAGAAGCCTACTAGCTCCGCTTTCTCAACCTGAACCCCTAGCTCTCGCGCTGGACTGGGGATCCTCTTTACCAATTGGTTCCTTTTTAACTGGAAAGAATATAAACAACATCGCACAAATGAGCTAACTAGCTCAGCAAGTCACAATGACAAAACGGAGAATAATGATCATTAGATGAATATGGTTATGATATCAAGTGAACAATGGATTCTGATTTAGAATTGGATATTATACTTTTAATTTAAAAACCAAGGTTAGGCTGCTGATCAGTCAGGTACTAACCCCGAGCAAGGCACACAGCATTGCTCTAACTACTGGATCCAAGGCACACATTGGCCTAACTTGACCATTATATGGTCTGACCACGAATCTGGTCCTCAATTTTATAAAAAAACAATCCAATTCTAACATAATAACAGAATATGCAATAATAAACAATAACCGAAATCATTAACAACAATAAATGTTTAACAATGAAAGGGTTTCAATCCTTGTAAGGATCAATAAGGCAATTTAAAAGCTTGGATGCTGGGTAATGAAAGAATTGGATAACAAAGGAATCAACGTTTCAAGGTTTCAAGGATTTGGTCTTTCAAAGTATAAGATACCATGGGTTGAGTATATAATAGTTCATTTCAGTGTTTGGTATTTAGTTTGTATGTATTTGTGAAGTAGTATCGTAGATTTGTGGTTCTTGTTTGGGTATACAATAATCAATAGATTAGAAAGAATATGATTCATGGCTCAAGAATAATAACTGAAATCAGGATTTAGGTTTCTGTGCTTCAAAGCACTTGCAATATCACAGGATTATCAAGTACTACAATATCTCGAGAAAGTTTAGAACACTTGCCTGGTATTAGCTTACTACACTGCACTCGCTTCCAATCACAACCGTTTTACTCCTCAACTACCTGTTTCCCTTTCTTACGTCTTGCCTCTTCTGCTCACATATCATAAGCATCTATCAATAATTTACTCATGGAATTCTATTCAACACATACTTCTATCTACCCTTCGTTTTACCCAAATCCGATTAACGGATTGAAAGTTATGCAATAATCAAGTAAACACCGAATATATAGACCGATAGTCAATTAACAAGTCACATATAGCACATAATACATCACGTAATCAATGATATATTATTTATAAAGAAGTCTCGGGTCATAAATAGGCTTTCTGGTATTTAAAATGATTTTAAAAACATTTTTCGGAATTAAAACGGGTCGTTGGATCAATTTCGGGTTAATAAACAGGGTTCGGTTGGCCCATTCTGGCTCCGAAATAATTTTAGAATAATTATCGAGCCTTGGAAATAATTTAGAATAATATTTTAAAGCTCGAAACTATTTTTCAGAATTTTTAAATCATTTTTAAATAATTAAATCTAATAAAATAATTAACTAATATCAATTAATAATTAATTAAATCAATTAATCAATTAATTTTCGAATTAATTGACCAATTAATCAATTATAAATTAACTGAAATTAATTAACTAATTAATTTTCGCATTAATTGACCAATTAATCAATTATAAATTAACAGAAATTAATTAACTAATTAATTTAGATTTATTTGTTAATTAAAAATAATTTTCAGAATTAAAATAATAATTTTTAGAATTTTTAGAATTTAAAAATGAATTTTTATAATAAAAATAAATAGGAAATATGATTTTTAAACATTTTGTAAACAGGAATCCTAAATTTGCAAAGTCTGGAAACTTCAGGGACCTAACTGCATCGTTTTCAAAAGTTGGGGTACTAAACTGTAATTTTCCAGCCCTTCGCCGGAAAACAGTCGGGTTCGCCGGAGAACACGTTCCCGGCGTCCTCACCCCACCAACACCTCCAGATCACATCTACACAACATCAGGAACACAACCATGCAATCAATTCATCCTAACAATCCTTGAGTTGGCCGGAATTTGGCCGTGAAGTTTTCCAGTTTCCGGCGAACATCAGAAAACTTCAAAACACAACTCCCTTCTCTACAGACCTCGTTGGTTCATGAAACTTATACGACTAGATTGCAAATTTCACAGAGAATACAACCCACTATAACACAACATCAATCTATCACAGAATAAGAAACCCCCAAATATCAATTAAGAACATTCATACGGGTTATAAACCCTAATTTTGAAATTCGAAAATCAAACTCAAATTTGAACATGTTATTGAACTCCAAATCAGATGTATGACATATGAAAATCATCAGGAAAACAAGCTCTACAACATGCAATCATCAAATCATACAAACAATCATCCGAACAAAATTTCATATTTTTAATAAAATAAATTCGAAAATAAATAAATTTTTAGAAAAATAACCTTGATTTCTGCAGTGAAACAAAGCTCGGAATCTGATAGAACACTTCAAATCCTTCGTTTTGGTAACTCATGCTTTGAAAACAGAGATCGGTAACGCCTTCGTTTTGTTGTTTGATTCTTAGAACAGTTTTAGGAAATTAGGGCTTTTCTCTGAAAATTATCTAATTAACTATCTGCAAATGATTTTGATACGAAATAAAATACGGTAAAAGGCTATTTATAATTACGGAAAATTTTTATCCCGTTGGATCATTCCGGATATAAAACGGTACGTTTATTTGTAAAAACTGATCCAAACGGTATCGGTTTTCGGGATAATTATCCAAATCAGTACAATTTGTACTGCGGTCTTGGTTTCAGCACCTGGTTACACGTATTACGAGGTGATAATTGTGATAGTTTAATAAAAAGCTCCCGTTTATCGAAAATACGGGTTTTATTGATTTACCGAAACGAATATTGTATCGAAAATGTTGTGCCGGGACCCGCGCAGGACAAACCGTACGCCGGATCGAAAAAGTTGAAACATGGAATATGCTCGGAATATTACAATTAGGTTAGGAAGGAGTTCTCGAAAGAGTTTCGGGTTCCAAAAACGTTACAACGGGTGACGTCGGTTGGTTCCCGTTTTTATAAAATAGACTTTAATTACCCGAAAAAAGATTTTAGAAATTTCATATGATTCTTATAAATCCATAAACCAACATAAAAATAATTAGGAAGATATGACAATTATCTATATTTTATTTTGGACATATAAAAATTAAAATACTCAATTAATATTATTTTTGAATATTCAAGTACAGATAACACTTAACAATTAGCTCACAGAATAGATACTGAACACACATAATAATTATATAATAGCAAAAATAATTACACGATATATCCCGGATATTACATGGGGATCCAACGCGTAAGGATGTTAGATTCCAAGTAGGTGAAGCCGTTTTGCTGAAGGTGTCACCAAGAAAAGGGTTGTCTAGATTTGGCAAGAAAGGGAAGTTAGCACCTAGATACATAGGTCCTTTTGAAATTTTTAGTCAAGTGGGGAAGGTGGCCTATGAGTTAGCCTTACCACCTCAGTATCAGCATGTGCATAATGTGTTCCATGTGTCATTGTTTAAGAAGTATAATTCTGATGCCAACCATGTGATAGAATATGAACCTGTAGAAATTCAGGCAGACCTGTCATTTGTGGAGCAACCTGTCAAATTACTCGACTGGCAAGTAAAGAGTCATAGGAATAAGTCGGTAAAGTTAGTGAAAATACTTTGAAGGAACCCCAAGGTCAAAAAATCAACCTGGGAGTTAGAGTCTGATATGCGTTCCCGGTATCCTCATCTATTCTCTTAGATTCTGGGGACAGAATCCTTTAAGGGGGAGAGGATGTTACCACCGGCATTTTGTGTAATACTATTTGTGAACTTTATATAATATTAGAGCCGATTATAAATATACGTAATGATTGTACATTTGTGTGAATGGAATTTGTTGCGTTATAAGTTGCTTTATGTAGAATATAAATTTTTCAAAGCAAGAGTTTTATTAATTACCCTTATTTTTAATTTATAAGGAATATTCTAAACTTTGGAAAATTTTCTTTCAAAAGTTATTTCATTCCCAAATTTCAATAGTGATCTCATAAAATTTCTAAAAATCCAAGTTATTTTATGGTATAAATTTTATAATTTTTGAACCTTTATTTTATTTTTATAAAAATAAATCTTTGAAAATTTGTTTCTTAATAATTAGAAAGTTTACATGGAAACCCTTGCATGCAAATCACTCTTCCATTCTATTAAAGGGCAAATGAGACATTTCCAACCCCACTAACTCACCTTTTGTTAGCCAAATTACCACATTAACCTTGCATGCAAAATGGCCTAACTTTAGCTAGAGGTTATTCTTGTACATTTTCATTTCCACTCATTTCGTTTAGTCAATCAAAAGCATAAAACCAAGCACAAAATATGAGAATCATTTCATTCACTCCACACTCCACCCTCATCTCACCTCCCTCCCCTCCCTCTCCTCCTTGCTCTCGGCCGAGAACCTCCTCCCCACTCCCTTCTATTTTTTTTCATTCCATTCTCATCTTCCCTAGTGTAATTCCCCTACCTACATTTATTTTATATACTTCCCAAGAGTTTTGTGAATGGGATATGAAGTTTCATGGTTGCATGTGTAGCTTTTGTGTGATCTCCAAAGAGAAACTGTTGATTCTTGTGAATTTAAGAGCTCTCTATGAGATACATTTCATATATGTTTTAAACAAGTGTTTTATGGAGAAACCATGCTTTAAAAACCTTTACATGCTACTTAAATTTTACTATATAATCATGATTAGCCATGCATGCTAGTTTTAAGATGTTAATATGATGATCAACCATGTTGTGTATGCTACTCTTCTCGAAATCATGTTTTATGTTTAAAATTCCATAAATTCGAATTATGTGTACTTGAAATAGATTGTTTCCATGATATATTGCTTAATAATAGTTAAGAGAAGATATATTTCATGATTATTAAGGTTGGGTAATAGGTTCAAGTCGAATTTGCAAGAATTTAAGCTCTATGTTTAGTCGAAACCTTGTTAAGTATTTTCCATGAGTTGCATGTTGTATTTTTTATTTGCATGTCGGTGTTCTAGGGTATGGATGATCTCCACTCATGTTGAGGCACTATTTTAGGATATTTATGCACTAGGTTTGCTTTTGTAAAGGTTGGATGCTTGGTTAATAAGTGGGAGTTAAGGTGGAAAGGGTTTGGTTAGTGTTCGCATTTTTCCAGAATGTTGTACTAGTTTGTGGGGAAGTTTTGATTGGGAATTTGTTGTGCACTTTGAGGCCCAAGCCACCAGAAGCTAGCACTAGGAGTATAAAATAGGTTTTAGGTGTTTTTTGGAGGTTTGTAAGACATTTGGTTAGGTGCATGAGTGGAATCACAAAATCTGTCCAGCAGGGGACAGTTTTGTTGCAACTTAGAAATGGGATGTTTTGACCATGTCATAGGTAGGCCCTCATTAGGATCTGTTGGGCCTTAGTTAGAGGGAGTGTAAGAGGAGTTTTTCCAGCCATAGTTCATAGGATTTGAGTTAGAATAATGTGTCACAAGTTAGTTCAAGTCAGGACCTTTTCTGCCTAGAAAAACAGGGGAACCATGGATTTAAGCTTAGGCCTAGGGAGGCCCAAGCTAGGCCCTTGAGCCACATCAAGTTTGGGAGTTGCCTTATGATCATAAGAGTCTAGTGTAGAACTTTTGGAGTTAAACTTGTAGTGTAAGAGTGTCTAATACACCTAAAAAACCATAGGTGTCATTCTGAAATTTACCATAATGAGCACTTTCACTTACCACATAGTTTTAGAGGACTTATGAGTGAGGCCTAGGTTAACCCTATCCTTACCCTAAAGCTTGATACCCTGATATACCTTGAGCTGATGATCACTTTCTTTGTATTTTAACACCTATATCATACCTGGAACCAGTAATGCTTATCTTCTTCATATTTTAATACCTATACCTTATCTGAAACTATTGCTTTAAGCCTAGTCTGGCATTACTTTTCCTTATTATCCAATAACCCTACTAAATCTCCTTGTCAAAGTCCTTGTAAATAGAAACCTTTCAATTGCCCTGATAGAGTAAAGTCTAGTGGATCATGGCCCTGAGATTTAGTGAACATATTTCTAGTGTTTCAAAGTTGATCTATAATCCCTTGATAAAGATGTTTACTATTTAAGAAATTTATTATCAATCGGCATCAGTTTTTGAAATGATTAAACGTTTGGATTTTTAGTCCCAAAGGGGGATACATGTTTTCTTTAAATAGTGGATCTGGACTGAGACGCAAGTCCTTTCCACACTTATATTCTAGGCTTAAAAGTTTCCCAGGGATCCCATTAATGTTTTAAAACCCAGTGAGGTTCGGGATTACTTCGCGGCTGACCACCGGCTGTAATCCGTAGCGTCATAAAATGGTTTTTGATTAAGAAATGATTTTGGAAATGTTTTGATACAAATAAATGATGCCATCACCCAAAAGTTCATCTCTAGTTATTATTAGCTCTATCTTCACATTTTCATTCTTTTAAATATATCTCGATTTATGTTTTGTATCGTATTGTTTAGCACTTGTTGAGCATTTGGCTCACTACTTGCTTTCACCCTGATATTTCAGCTAGCAGATATGGTTAGATTCAAGCAGACCACACGTAAGACTTGTGATGCCGATGCGTATGTTCGAGCTCAGGTAGGATAAGAGATAGTTTTGTGTGAGGACTCGTTCTTAAAACTAGTTGTAATAATTAGTAGTGTTGGGTTGTTCCAAACCCTAAACTGTAAGATCTTGGATTCGGTTGTATTTACTTTCTTTTATTTATTTTAATAGTTATATATTATGTATTGTTAAGTTGGGGGTGTGACAACCAATGACAATGTACAGATCAATTTTATTTAGTACATACCAATACAAGGCAAGCAGATGCATTTTCATTCATTCTCAACATAGTACCAAATTTTTAATTCATTGCAAACTGTAGCAAATCAACAAGCCATATTACTAGGGTTCTTTCACCAAAAATAAAAACAAACGTAAAGCAATTGAAACAGCAAAAACATAATAACACAGATACATGACAGATTTTGATGCATCTATGTAAGCACAGTGTAGATTACTCCTTGACATGAGATTTGTTAACATCAATAAAACCCAGATTTCCATCAATCTCACACAAATTAGGCAACACAGTAATATCTTCCAAACCAACAACTCATCAACCTTTTGACCAACACCAGCAACTATATCCTTCCCTTTACCAACACAAACAATCTCATCAGCCTTTTCACCAACTCTCACAGGCTCAATTACCTCCTCACTCACCTGCCTTCTTGAGATTGCTTCAGAATCCTCAAGTAAGGCCTCTTTCCTAAGAATCTTTTCTTCTAGGTAATTAATCCTATTGACCAACTTAAGATTGATTACTTTAAGACTGTTAATTTCCACTTTTGGCACTTTAATCTCATTGTTGGTTTTCTCAAGATTAACTATTTTAGGCATTTTAATCAGATTTACAGGCTGGGGCTTACACACACTCAAGGGGACCTTATCTTGGTAAAGGGTTTCAACATTAAAATATTCAATTTGCTTAGCAAAGGTTTTGACTAGTTTAACTTGATTAATTTCAAACAGAGAGGTCATAAGCAATGCATATGGCGTGTATTCTTCATAAAACCCATTTATCATGTTCAAAATTATGACATAGCTTAAGTTAAACTCAACCTTATTAGTTACTAGTTGAAACATTACCTTAAGATCAACCAAATCAAAAACTCTATCTTGTTTTGGTTTAGGGTGAATGTTTGCCCTAAGTATGACTGCTAGTTTTTGATATGTGTGTGTGAAGTGTTTAAAGTGTATACCCCAATTAGACTCACAGAGACCCAAAGGCACATCATCATCACAGAACAAACCAACATACAACTCAAACTTCTTTTGATCAAAGACAAACTTATCAAAGATATTGATGCATGGTTTTTGCAAAGTATGGCTTCCTAACCTAATGGCCTTATGAATAGAGTTACTATCAACTTTCAAATTTAACCCTTGCACATAAGACTCAACAAAATAGACACTATCATCCCTTTGACAGACTTTCATGTTCACGTAAAATTCACTTATGAGATGCACATGATAGTTCCTACCTTTATAGAACACAAAGTTGTCCCATTTAGCAGCCATGATTATCTTAAAGAGTTCACCCATTTTCTCAACTTGAATCATCATTCCAGTTTGAATGTTTTTCAACATTCTGTTGAGTTTATCAGAATTGGTCATTTTGACCAATGTAGGTTGGGGTGGTGTAAGTGATGGTGGTGCAAGGTTTAGAGGAGTTGCATTTATCACTTTATTTGAGTTAGAGTTCCTAAGTCTTTGTGTGTATTCATGAGTGCTATGATATAAAGGTGCTTGGTGTGTGATGTCGTGTTTTTGCTTTTTATAGTGAGGATAATGATGATTATAGTTTGGGAAGAGTGATTCATGTGGCTGATGTGGTGAGTTGGTGAATGATTTCCCATCAATGGTATCAATGAGAGGGAGAAGCATTATAACGACTCGTATACTTTTATATTATTTAAAAGTGTAATTATTAAATAAGTAGTTAAATAAAATATGTGTATTGGTTTTGATCGGGATGTATTGTTTTATTATTATCTCTGTGTGAATTAGGGTGTACCAAGTTGTTTGTGTAATTAACTATTGAGTTGTATTGAATCGTTTTCACTTTTAAAAGTAAATTTAATGCAAATTTAATTGCATAAATATTTAGAATGTCTCTAAAATTGTTTTTATGGTTTCATAATTATAATAATTATTTTTGGGATTTTATAAAATTTAGAAACCAATATTTCATCAAATATTTAGCCCTGTATGATTTTCTGAGTGCCTTCATTTGTAAAATCCGTATTTAATTCCTGAATTCTTCAAAAATTATGAAACTTATATTTATTGAAGTTGGGAATATTCTGGGAATTTTAAAATTATTTTTGGGATTTTTGATATTAATTTCACCTGCGCGGTAATTCGTTTAGTTGGTAAAAGCGGGTATAGAGTACGTTTTAGAAATTATTTTAAATTTTTGAATATTTATGTTTTATTAACTCCGGGATATTTAAAACGTTTTAAGTCTATGTTGGTAATTTTTTGAGTTTATCTCGAGCGTGACCCGGTTCGTTAATTGCTGGATTCGTAGATAAACCGGGCCTCAAAATTCATGTTTATCTGCTTAAACACGTGGCAGTTAGGAGTGGGGCTGCGTTTTTGGGTGTTACACGTACCAGTTAAAAGGAAATCAAAATTAATCAACCCCATCCCTGTTTTTTCATCAACATCAATCTCTCTACATCTCTCGGCTCTCTCTTCTGCAGTCACCCCTTTCCCTCTGTTCTCTTCCCTCCCCCATTTCTCTCTCCCCTTTCTCTGCTCCGATCACCGCCTGGTTCCTCCGGTAAGTCACTGCCGTCGCCGTCAGGACTCCGATTGGCCGCGGTTGTTCCAGTTGTGGCTTCTATTTTGCTTATATTCATGTATATACTTACATCTGTATGTATGTATGTGTTCGGGGAATGGTTTTCTGTGCATTTTCTGCCGCCTCTCGCCTGATTCCGGCGAGATGGTGGTGGACCTGTTGGTATACGCGTGCAGTACGTTTGTGCCCTGTGTCCTTGATGTTGGTTTTAGTTTTCGGTTGTTACTTTGTCTGCGTTGCTGTTGTTCTGTTCTTTCCGAATTGGGTGTATTGAATGGACTATCCTTTTGTTTTCTGCAGAAATTAAATTGAATGGTTTCATGAAATAAAAAGTTATTGTGCAGGGATTATAAAATTAATCGGTGAAATTCATGCTGGAAACCCGAAGTAAATGGGTACCCGCGAATTTCGCCACCCTCAGCGATGAACATTTGTGAGCTGATGGTGGACGGTGATGACCCGGTTCTGAGTCCTACAAATAAAATAAATAAATAAATATGAGTATAAATATAAGATGTAATAATAAAAATTTAGTTGGTTTAATCAGTGTTTGGGATTTATGAAATGGAGTTTGGTTGTATTGGTGGAATGAATTGTTGAATTGTTTGTTGTTGTGATTTGACGTCGAGTTGTTCGACGGGTAGGCCGATAAACAGTGGAGGTGCTGCCCGAGGTTCCCAAACAAAGAACCCTGAGAGTCCTAGATACTATCTTGGGATAGATTGCTGCGAAGCAGGGATGTCTTCTAGTGAGACAATCATTTTTCCATGAGAGCCCGAACGTTCAAGTCTATCAAAATTAGTCAGTGATAGTCGTAAAGCTCTGCAAGGCTAGTACCCCTGACCATTCTTTTATGGTTCAGTGCATATGAATAGCTAAATGCTTTATTTTTGTAATGGAACAGAAACGTTTTAAGTTACGTATCCCTATAGTTATAAATCACTGTTTTCAAATTATTTTGGGGGAAAAGTAACTTCGAAAGGTACCTATCTCGAATGAAATGATTTGCGAACTTCATTTTATATGTGTGCTGGTTAAATAAACGATTTTGAAAATGAGATAGGTACAAGTGTTTTGAAAACTGGATAAAACGGTCAGATATGGGATACATTGGGGCCAGAGTAGGCCTATTGAGCTGGCGTAAGAGGCTAATTCGGTTGCACGCAATATAAAACCAATTAGTCCAGCAGGTCAGAGACCTAGCTAGTCTCTGAGTTCCGGAACAGGTATATAGGATGGCAGTGGGAGCCGTCCAGTGTTGATAGCCTGATCAGCTGTCTTCATATATCCACTACATATCTGATTTGAGTTTTGTGATTCCCGTAGCGGAACAAGTGGTTTATATAGTGGATTTGGAAATGAAGATAGCATGCTAAGATTTAATTCTGGTATTTATACACAGCACACTACTAATGATATTGTTTTACAGAGCATGCTAATTTTAAATATTCAGTTTACATATGTTTTTACTTAATGTGCACCAAATTATGAATTATGTTCCTATAACTGCTTTACTTTAAACTGTTTTGCTTATTGTTCATATAGCGGTACTGTTGAGCAAATAATTGCTCACCCTTGCAGAATATTTTATATATGTATTGCAGATGCCTAGGAGATTCTTCTGTGATAGTCGAGCAGAGTTCCAGTTCCCTTCGTGTCAGACTCCTCTGAGATGGTTGTGCTGGACCAAGGGTGGTCTGTTGAGTTGCTGTGTTAAGTTTGCTGTGTCGAGATGATTGTTGTAAGTTTGAGTTGTGTTAGTTGAGTAACCTAAGTCATACTTAAACCTGGAAAAGGTCTTGGTAAAGGGGTCGTAGTTACGTATTATTAATGAGTTGGACTGAAGTATGATTGTTATTACTGTTGTTGATAACGTCAACTCCTGACCCCGGGGTTGAGGCCGTCACAAGCATGGGTGTTCTCCTAAGGTGAAAGTGAGAGTGTCTAGAGTCCATGAAAGTGGACAGTGAATGCACAAAGAAGAAATGAAGTATGGTTTGTTTTTGTGTGTGTATGTGATAAAATGTATGCAAGCAGTGGTCTTATAAAGAGTTCAAAGAACTCCTGTTATGGCATTAAAATAAAGAATAAACCTAAGTATGTGTATGCATGGCATGCAAATGCATAGTACAGGTTTTAAATGCACAGCAGATATAAATGACCTCATGTTAGTTTGTCAACAAAACACTCAAGTAATAAGCACAGAAATCACAGGCATTATCTTCATTTAAACACCTACTTGTAATTTTTATTTGAAGATTAAGTTGACTTTCACTGACTGAATTTTATTTTTAGTTGTTTTTATATGAAAGTATTTTTGGAAGGGGATATGCTGTGCTTATGTATGCAAGGTTTGTGCAGAGAGTAATAAGAAACTCTCAGTGATGTGCAAGTGTATTTAATGAAGCATGCATTAAAGATCTTATGAGTGTTCATTAATATAATCCTTTTATAAACAAAAGAGTGCAAAGGAAAAAATATTACACAAAGGGACAGAGGTTCATTATATAGGTGCAGTCACTTTGTAACATTGTGAATCAAATGACCAAGACTCAACTGTTCATGATTGAATGTGACTGATTTGGATTCTTTTAGGTTATTTTAATTTCCACTTACATAAATACCAGCAACCAAATAACACATGTGAACATTCATACACACATATAGAGGATACCAGCAACCAAGTAAAGCCATAAATAGCTTTTCATAAATAAAATATGCAAAAATGATCTTAGTTTCTATTTGTGGTCGTTTCACCAATGATCCAGATACTGGGATTCTCTAAGGGATTCCCAACCAGGTCTTAGTGTCAGGGCATTGTGTGTGTGTGATTTATACTACATGAGGAATGCAACAGGCACTTCTTATACATCAGCAAGTAATTTTAAAAAATCTGTTTAGCTAAGTAAACAAAGACTTAAGTCACATAGTAAGAATCCTGAGTACTGTACATATCCATTCCACTGTGTAACTTATTAATGAAATCACAAATTTACACTTGATGTATAAACTTTATACAACCAGTCAATAGTATAATTTAAGTTTCATACTATAATTTGATTTACCATAATAAGCCATCTGATTTACACATTGTCCTTATTCAAACATATAAACAATCAAACTGAGAACATATATCAGACACTTAACAAATTAAATCACTTTTCTCAATAGTCCATAGCCTTTAAGCGAAGAAATTCTAATTTTAAGTAAAACTGATTTAATGGTTTAATTTATCAAAATTCTTAATCACCAGAAGTGACACATGTTTGAATTTACTAAAAACCAACTGATTCTTTACTTACTTTAAATCAATAATACCATTATCCTATAACTGATGTCTCAGATCATTCAAGTTAAGTTGAATCAAATCAACACTTCTACTGGTTATCCCAACCTAAATCAAGTTCAATATTTAAATCCAGATTAGTATGTTACTATACCAGTGATAATTGTAACAACAATTCATGCACAGGGATAAAAGCAGATATTTCATTTAGTTTAGTGACCATATCTGTTACAATTCTCATACACGAGACATAATCAGCAACTAGAAACAACTGATTCATCTTTTAATTAAGTTCAAATAATCCTTCAAAAATAAAGTTTAATAAAATCAACACACTGTTGATAGCTCAGCAAATTCAAAACCAATTGAGTTATATTAAAACAAATTTGTCAATATTTCACTGGAACTTTCAAACAATCCAATTATCAATCAGGTTTAACATTTTAGATCAAAATAACCCTGTTAATGTATTACTGGAACTCTCAATTAATCCACCAACAGTTAAGTTTAACATCAAAATGAACTTAATAACTTACTGGAACTCCAACAACAATCAAGTTTCTCATTTTAAATCAAAATAACAGTGTTAATCCTCCACTGATACTTAGTTACTTCATCCATCAGATTAATCGAATGAATGAAGTTAATTTTGTCAAAACACAGTTGATAACTCAGGTTGGTTACTCATACAGTTTAATTACAAGGAAAAAAAATTCAAAACATGCATTTCATTCAGTTCAGGTAAACCATCAAACCAAATTTCAATTAACCTTATTTATCAAAAACATCGAATCAGAACTCAAAAAGCCTTGAATCAAAACTTAAAAACAATCAATCAATCCACGGATCAATCATTTACGTATTTAATCCCAATTAATCACATAGCTACTCACTGAATCAATTTTGAGTTTAAAAAAACATACTTGAATCCATGGCATTGAAACGTTCATGGACACTTACCCGACTCAACTCGTCTGACCCCGAGTTGAGTGACTCAGTGAGTTAACTCGGTAATTCGTCCGAGTTGACTCAACTGAGTTCATTTAATTTCTCAAAATCCGATCAATAAATATTTATTGATAAATCTGAATTATTGAGAGAATTAACAGATAGTAGAAAAAAAGTTTTTTTATTTATTTTAAAATAGATTTTTATATATATAATTGTTTACCCACAATAATATATTTAGAGAATATATTATTTATTTTAAATATTCCAACATTCCTAAATCCAAACGGAGTTTAGTGAACCTGCCAAAATTTAACGGTTTCGTAAAGATGTCAGCGATGTTATTCTAAGTTTCAATATGAGTCATTTTCATATCACCTTTTTTGACATGATCACGTAGAAAATGATGTCTCAAATCTATGTGTTTGGATCTAGAGTGCAACACGAGATTTTTACTTAAATCAATCGCACTCGTATTATCACAGAAAATAGAGATTACATCAAATTTTGTGTTATAGTCCGCCAATGTTTGTTTCATCCACAGTATTTGTGCACAACATTTGGCAGCAACTATATGCTCAGCTTCAGTGGTGGATATAGATACAGATTTTTGTTTCTTTAAAAATCATGAAACTAAACATCCACCCAGAAACTAACACGTACCACTTGTACTTTTTCTGTTGACTAAGTGTCCAGCACAGTCTGCATCAGAATAACAAGTCAAGTCAAATGGTATTCCTTTAGGATACCAAAGACCAATATTCGTGGTACCTTTAAGATATCTCAGTATCCTTTTTACCGCGGATAAGTGAGATTCTTTTGGTGCTACTTGAAATTTAGCACACTTGCAAACACTATATTGTATATCGGGTCGACTTGCGGTAATATATAATAGCTACCAATCATTCCTCGATATTTCTTAGTGTCAACGGGAATTCCTTTGGGATCCTCCGTTAGTGTGTCAGATGTTGACATAGGTGTGGAAATTGGTTTGTAATTTTCCATTTCAAATTTCTTTAGCATTTCATTACAAAATTTTGATTGTGAAATATGAATGTCCTCATCAGATTGTCTTATTTGCAATCCCAAAAAGAAATTTAATTCACCCATCATACTCATCTCAAATTCTTTGCTCATATAGTCAGAGAATTCTTTACATAGTGCATCATTTGTTGAACCAAATATGATGTCATCTACGTATATTTGTACAAGCAAGATATCTTTTGTTTCTTGTCTTGTAAATAAGGTTTTATCAGCCGTTCCCATTTTAAAATTATTTTCTAATAGGAATTTGCTTAACCTTTCATACCAGGCTCTTGGGGTTTGTTTTAATCCGTATAGAGCTTTGTATAATTTGTATACATATTCTGGATGTGTTGCATCTTCAAAGCCGGGAGGTTGTTTAACATATACTTCTCCTAGTATCCCGTTTAAAAATGCAAATTTTACGTCCATTTGATACACTTTAAAATTCTTATAACATGCAAAATCTAATAGCATTCGAATTGACTTAATTTCGTGCTACCGGTGCATATGTTTTATCAAAGTCTATACCTTCCATTTGAGTATAGCCTTGTGCAACTAGTCTAGCTTTATTGCACACAACAGTTCCATTTTCATCTAACTTATTTTTAAATACCATTTAGTTCCAATTATGGAAGTATTTTTGGGTTTTGGAACAAGTTCCCAAACTTTGCTATGAGAGAATTGGGTTAATTCTTCTTGCATTGCAGAGATACAATCTTCGTCTAACAAAGCTTCTTTAGAGGTCTTAGGTTCTATTTGTGATAGAAAACTAAGGTGATATATAATGTTTTGAACTTGTGCCCGTGTTTAACTCCTTTAGTTAAGTCTCCTAGAACATTGTCTAAAGGATGACTTCTAATATTTGGAATATCTTTAGGTAGTTCAATATTTGTTTCTAATAATTCTAGTGGATTTGTTGGGGATGATGAGCCAAAATCCACATTTTCGAATTGTCAATTAATATTCTCAATATTATCTTGTGTGACATCTTCTTTGTCTACAAGATCTTTGTATTTAGGTGATGGTTTTGTTTCATCAAATACTATGTTCATTGATTCTTCCACCACTAGAGAATTTAAATTAAATACTCTATAAGCTTTGCTATTTATTGAATATCCAAGAAATATACCTTCATTTGATTTTGGATCAAATTTTGTAAGGTAATCTTTGGAGTTTAATATATAGCATTTACTTCCAAATACTCTAGAGTAATTAACTTTAAGAGTTTTACCAGAATAAAGCTCATATTGAGTCTTTTGAATTATAGGTCTTAATAAGACTCTATTTAGTATATGGCATGCAGTGGACATTGCCTCGGCCCAAAAATATTTAGCACGACAATATTCATTAATCATTATATTTGCCATTTCTTGTAATGTTTTGTTCTTCCTTTCAACTACTCCGTTAGATTGAGGAGTGTAAGGAGCAGAAAAGTTATGAGTGATACCATTAGTTTCACAAAAACTTATAAAGTTTGAATTTTTAAATTCTTTACCATGATCAGTTCTTATATAAACTATGGTATTATTTTGTTGGTTTTGAATTCTTTTGCATAGAGAAGAAAAAGATTCAAAAGCATCACTTTTGGCTTTGAGGAATTATGTCCACGTAAATCGTGAATAGTCATCAACAACTACCAAAGTATATGAACATCCTCCGAGACTTTGTACAGGGACTGGACCGATAAGATCCATGTGTAAAAGCTCGAGAGGTCGTGAGGTAGATACCATAAATTTTGCTTTGTGAGAGGCTCGTATTTGTTTGCCAATTTCCCAAGCTTAACATATGTGATCCTTTTTATAATTTAATTTTAGTATTCCTCGTACATGTTCTTTAGTTGATATATTTTTAATCAACTTCATGTTTGCATGTCCTAATCTTCGATGCCAAAACCAAGGGTCATCTATAGTACTGATTAGGCATATATTAACATGCTTACTCATGTCACATGTATAAACATTTTTGTCACGAGGGCATGTAAGAACTAATTTTCCATCTTTATTAAAAATTGAACAATGACTAGGATAGAAAATTACCTTATTTCCATTATCGCAAAGTTGACTTATCGAGAAAAGGTTGTACTTTAGTCCCGTGACTAATTGTATGTCGGATAACTTGAAGTGCTCGTTCCCGATGTCACCGATGCCGATAATGATACCTTTAGTGCTATCTCCGAACGTGACACTTCCAGCAGTGACCTTTTTAATATTGTTCAAGAGTGACTTATTACCGGTCATATGTCTCGAACACCCACTATCAAGGTACCATAAGTCTTACCTAACAGTAAGGCAAACCTATAAAATAGATCAATTAAATACATAGGTTGTTAGATATATTTGTGATGTCATGTCTAATAATGATTTGTGTTTAGTTTTTAGATCTTGACTAACAGGACAAATCAAGACTTAACTGGAAATCAGTACTTATACTGAAGTCGGAACTTAAGATATCAGAACTTAAGTTATCAGAACTTAAGATATCAGAAGATATTTATTAGAAGATAATATCAGGACTTAAGAGGACATTCAGATAAGGAAGGCGGTTGATTGAAAGGAAAGAAAATCGAGACTAAAACAAGAAGAGATATGCATGGAGAATAATTCTATGAAGAATAGAAGACTTGGAAGAAAAGATAACTAATTAATATATTTTAGGATGTAGACTTATATTCGATATCAATTAGAAGATTATCTTGTAACTGTGTGTCTATATAAACACAACATAGGGTTTACACTATAAGTGTTATCTTAATCGAGAATATTATTCATTGTAACCCTAGCAGCTCTCATGATATTTTGTCCATCACTGAGAGAGGACGGTTCCATTGTAATACTGTTTTATCAATAAGATTATTATGTGTTACATACTTGTGTTCTTAATTCGATTTGATTGTACTATACCCTGTATTCAACCCCCTTCTATAGTATGTGTGACCTAACAAGTGGTATCAGAGCCTATCTGTTAACACAAATACAGTAAAGATCCAAAACAATCATGTCTGAAGAAGAACAAACTCCGGCCAAGCCTACCAAAACTGAAGAAACTCCAAAGACTCAAATCCATAAACGATATGAGACTATTAGGGTTCCCATACTGAGACCTTTTGAGTATCCCATATGGAAAGTGAGGATGACTATGTTTCTGGAAGCTACAGATCCAGAATACCTTGACAGAAATAATGAAGGACCACATAAGCCAACCAAGCTCTCTGTTGTAGTTGCAGATCAGCCATCAAAGACTATACCAAAGGAGAAAAGTGAATATACAGCTGAAGATATCTCATCTATTGCCAAAGATGCAAAGGCAAGGCATTTGCTGCATAGTGCCATTGATAATGTCATGTCAAATAGGGTAATTAACTACAAGACTGCCAAGGAGATATGGGATGCCTTGGAGACAAGATTCCAGGGAACTGATGTAATTAAGAAGAACAGGAGGACTATACTCACTCAAGAGTATGAGCACTTTGACTCAAAACCTGATGAGTCATTAACTGGTTTATATGACAGATTTGTCAAACTCTTGAATGATCTGTCACTGGTGGATAAGGAATATGATCTTGAAGATACTAATCTTAAATTCCTTTTAGCTCTTCCTGAAAGTTGGGATTTGAAGGCAATTACTATAAGAGACAATTATGCTCTTGATGAAACTACTCTTGATGAAATTTATGGTATGCTCAAAACTCATGAACATGAGATGCATCAAAGAAGCAAGAGGCATGGGAGAAAGTCAAGAACAGTTGCTCTTAAGGCTGAGAAGGAATCCCCCAAAGTGGCTATCTCAAAGAAAGGCAAAGGAAAGGATCTCATCACAAAGTCTGATACTGAGTCATCAAGTTCTGATAATGATGAGGATTTAGAAACTGAAAGTCTATCTGAGATGGATGCTGATGAAAAGATGATAAGATTGTGTGCTCTTATGGTAAAGGGCATCACAAAGATACCCTACAGGAAATTCAGAAAGGGAAGGAAGTTTTCCAGGAAAACTGGAAGTTCTGATAAGAAGGGATTCAGAAAATCTGAAGGCAAAGCAGGAAAGTCTGACAGAGGAGATTACTCAAATGTTAAATGCTACAATTATGGTGTAAAAGGCCACATATCTCCTGATTGCAAGAAAGGAAAAGGTGACAAAGGCAAGGCACTTGTCATAAAGAAGAAAAGCTGGACAAACACTTCAGATTCTGAAAATGAGGTGAACTATGCCTTGATGGCAAATGCTGACAGCAGTTCTGATGCTGCTGAGTTAAAGGTACCTCAAATAACTTATGCTTTTCATACTGATGATATTAATGAGTTGAGATCTTATCTTAAAACCATATTCATTAGCTATAGAGATCAGACTTTAACATGTGATAGGTTGACTTCTGAAAATCTGAACAAATTAAGCCAATTATTGTTAAACAGACTACTAAGCCAAAGGTAAATCTTGTTAAGTTTGTAGCTAAAACTGTAAAGTCTGATTCTGAAAAGATGAAAGATATTGATACAGAAGTTAAGGCAGAGTCAACTTCTGACAAATTAAAATAGGATAAACCAGCTGAAGTTAACATAGGCTTAATGACAAAGAAGCAACTTAAGTATAAGCTGAAAGAGATTAAGAATGTAAACAAGGTAAAGCCACCTAGGAAAAATAGGAATGGAAAGGAAAGTGTGAATAAAAGTAATAATTATATGCCTGTTCCTAATGCTACTAGAAAGAAATGCGATAACTTTGGGAATTCTAACCATCTAGCTTCTTTTCGCAGGAAGAATAAGAATATAAACTCCTTACCTTCTAAGTTAGGAGTTAAGAGTCAGTCTGTTAGGTTTAAGACACAAAATCCTTGTTTTCATTGTGGTAGTGTATGTCATTCCATTTATACTTGTAAGGAATATCATAGTTTATACTATGATTATTATCAAATAAAACCTTCTTTAAAGAAAGTTAGCATTATTCCTTCTAGTATAAGTTCTGATGCAAAGTTTGATACTGTAAATTCTGATAAGAAAAATGTTAACATAAACTCTGATGTTAAATCCGCTGCAAATGTTAACAAACTTAATAAGGCCAAAGGATCCAAGCAAGTCTGGGTCCTTAAAACTAATCATTAGTGGTATTTATGATTGCAGGGCAAAAGGATTAACATCCTAGTTTTGGACAGTGAATGTTCAGGACATATGACTGGAAATAAAGCCCTGCTATTAGACTTTGTGGAGAAAGCTGGCCCATGAGTTTCTCATGGAGATGGAAACATGGGAAAAACTCTGGGATATGGAAATATCAATCTTGGGAATGTCATCATTGAAAAAGTAGCTCTAGTCTCAGGACTTAAATATAATCTGCTGAGTATTAGTCAAATCTGTGACAGAGGTCATCATGTGGATTTCTTTGAAGAACACTGTGAAGTAGTAAGAAAATCAACATGGAAAGTTGTTCTAAAGGGATACAGGCATGGTAACATTTATGAAGCCAAGCTTTCAATAAGTTCTGATGGTTCTGCAATCTGTTTGTTAAGCAGAGCATCAATTGAAGAAAGCTGGGATTGGCACAAGAAACTCTCTCATTTAAATTTTAACAATATAAATGAACTAGTCAAGAAAGATCTTGTGAGAGGACTGCCAAAATCAGTATTTGCTCCTGATGGCCTTTGTGATTCATGCCAAAAGGCAAAACAAAGAAAATCCTCATTCAAGAGCAACACTGAATCTTCAATTCTTGAGCCTTATCACCTACTACATGTTAATCTATTTGGTCCAGTGAATGTCATGTCTATTACAAAGAAGAAATATGCTATGGCCATAGTAGATGAGTTTACCAGATACACATGGGTGTATTTCTTGCACACAAAAAGTGAAACTGCATCTATCTTGATTGATCATGTCAAACAACTGGATAAGTTGGTCAAAGACTCTGTGAAAATCATAAGAAGTGATAATGACACTGAGTTCAAGAATTTGATCATGGAAGAGTTCTGCAAAGACCATGGAATAAAGCAGGAATTTTCTGCTCCTGGAACTCCACAGCAAAATGGAGTTGTTGAAAGAAAGAATAGAACTCTTATTGAAGCTGCAAGAACTATGCTTGATGAAGCAAAGTTACCAACCTAGTTTTGGACTAAAGATGTGCAGACTGCTTGTTTTACTCAGAATACAACACTTATCAGCAAGCATGGAAATACACCATATGAGATGGTGAAGAAAAAGAAGCTAAATCTGAAGTACTTTCATGTATTTGGATGCAAGTGTTTTGTTCTTAAGACTCATCCTGAACAACTATCCAAATTTGATCTAAAAGCTGATGAAAGAATTTTTGTTGGATATCCATTTTCCACAAAAGCCTTTAGAGTCTACAATTTAAAAACAAGGTAGTCATGGAATCTATCAATGTCTCTTTTGATGATAAGAAGATTACTGGACTTGAAGATTTCAATGATCATGATCAGCTGAGATTTGAGAATGAAGTTTTAAATTCTGATTCTGTAAATTCTGATAGTCTAAATCCTGATACTGCAAACTCTGATGGGTTAAACTCTGATGTTATTGAAACTGTGGTGACTACGCCAAAGGAAAATGCACCTGTGCAGGGGGAGCATATTGAAGATCCAACCACATCTCAAGAAGCATCAGAACCTAGAACAGGCTCTTCAAGTTCTGATTCATCAAGTTCTAATGGTCCAAGTTTTGATAATTTTGGAAACTCAAATTCTGATTCATCAAGCTCTGATGTACCAAGTTCTGATAATTCTGGAAACTCAAATACTGAAGGATCCAACTCAGAGAGCATGATTTCAGGGGGAGCATCAGAAAATGTTGATGGAGACAGCATGGATCATAGGGGAGCATCCAGTTCTAGAGATAACCTTCCATCTGCAAGGAAGTGGACTAAAGCACATACACCTGACTTGATTATTGGAAATCCTGAAGCAGGTGTTAGAACTAGAACAATAACATCAAATGAATGTCTCGTCTCTATCATTCTTTTCTTTCTCAGGCTGAACCAAAGAAAGTGGAAGAAGCTCTTCAAGATGCTGATTGGGTGCAAGCAATGCAGGAAGAGTTGAATGAAATTGAAAGAAATAAAGTCTGAACCTGTTATGGATTAAAAACTAAGGTATATAACTGTTGTATTTATTACTAAGGAACGTGAGCTTCGAGGCTCAATTTGACTGCTCTTGTGTTTCGTGACTCAATCTGCCTTTAACAAGATGCCTACGTACCTTGCTGATACTTGCCCTCAGGGCTATGGCGGCGAGGGCTCACCAAGGACGTAGTGACTTTCATATCCTCCAAGGACTAAGTCTAAAACGTAGTTCTGATTTATGGGGTGAGGCCCCTTATATAGATGTTGGGAGTCCTTGAATTGGACTTGGGTTAGGAGACTTGGTGGACAAGTCTCAGAATTAGAATGGAATTTAGAGTCCTAAGAGGTAAGAAGTTGATTCCTTATCCCACCAGGTTTCTTGGAGGCCAATCTACAAGGATTTATTTCTCCACTAGGACTCATCTTATCAGCTGACTTATCCCTTATTAATTAATTACGAATTTAATTGATATTCAGGGTTTTGGGCCTTCTCAAATGGGCCAAGTTGTTGGCCCAATTCTGATATGATTAATGCAATATTAATTACATACCCAGATCTTATTTTCTTCCCTATCATTTGCCCCCCAACTTTCGGGAAACAGTGACTAGGTTTCGCAGAAGTTAAGTTCATTCGTTCCCTTACAGGGTATCGTTTTTGCGTAAAGTGTGGAGCGACCTACACATTTACAACAATTTACTTTTATCCCTATTATTTAGGAATTACCTTAATTTACAGGAATTTTCCCTGAACTCTGGGATTTTTCCTTAATTTTCTGGAATTTTCCCTTAATTCTGGGATTTTTCCTTAATGTTCTGAAATTTTCCCTTAATTTCTGGGATTTTTCCTTAATTTCCAGGAATTTTTCCCTTAATTCTGGGATTTTTCCTTAATTTTCAGGAATTTTTCCCTTAATTCTGGTTTTTTTCCTTAATTTTCTGGAATTTTCCCTTAATTTTGGGATTTTCCTTAATTTTCTGGAATTTTCCCTTAATTCTGGGATTTTTCCTTAATTTCTGGATTTTTTCACAGATATATATTTTTTTAATTTTCCGCCCTTTTTCGACCAGGATCCTAGTCGAAAATTCGACCTGGATCCTATTCAAATTTTGGGCCAGCCTCTCATGCCTGGTCGAAGGATTTCGACTAGGATCCACTACCTGGATTTCGACCAGGATCCTAGTCGAACCTTCTAGTCGAACCTTCGATCTGGATCTTGGTCGAAAATATGTCCTTGTTTTGATTCTTGGTCGTAAGGTTTCGACTAGGATTCACGACCTGAATTTCGACCAGGATCCTAGTCGAACCTTCGACTTGGATTGTGACCGAAATTTTTGTCCTTGTTCTCGAAAAATATCGTGCTTGATTCGGGAATTCGACCTCAATCCTGGTCTTATTTACCTGGATTTCGACCTCAATCCTGGTCTTTTTTACCCGTAATTTTCGGGTGTCTGTTCGAAAGAATTCGAATAGAATTCACGACCTCAAATTCGACCTCAATCCTGGTCTTATTTACTCAAATTCGACCTCAATCCTGGTCTTATTTACCTGGATTTCGACATCAATCCTGGTCTTTTTTAACCGTAATTTTCGGGTGTCTGTTCGAAAGAATTCGAATAGAATTCACGACCTCAAATTCGACCTCAATCCTGGTCTTTATTGGGCTTTTTCCTAATTCAATTTTGGATTGGGCCTTGTTTGGGCCTTCTCTTTTTCCAAATCCTAATTGGATTTGGGGCTTTAATTTGTTCCTATGCCTCTTTGTGGCTTTTTATATTTGTGCCCTTTTGTTGATTTTCTTTAGAAAATCCTGGATTTGGGCATTGATATCGGGCTTCTTGGGCCCCTACATTTCCAAATCCTATTTGGATTTGGGCTTTGATTCTTTGAATTTGGACCTTGACTTGGGCCTTTATATTTCCAAATCCATTAAGAATCAAAGAAATTGTTAAGAATCTTCGAGGACATTCCGGAAGGTTCTGGAATGTGGGATTTTTCTTATCATGGTGATTAACATAATCGTCCCTTAAGACTACCGATTTGTGTTTAGCCTCAGCCAGACTTTTCTGATCATTTTCTAGTGAACGTTCTATTCTTCATGAAACTTGTTTTCATGGATGTCCTAGTCTTCACGAAATTTGTTCTCATGGACTCTTTATCCTTTCCGGAACTTGTTCTCATGGACATTTTACTCTTCACGAAACTTATTTCCCTCCGTGAAGGTTCTAGTCGGCCTAATCCTTTTTTTTGGAGGACTATGCGTCACTGACTCTTGGTCGGCCAGAATCTCACCTCCGTGAGCGTCTTACTCTTCATGAAACTTATTTCCCTCCGTAAGGGTTCTAGTTTTCATGAAACTTATTTCCGTGGAAGTTCTTATCTTCACTAGGAGCATCCTTTGGCTCTAGTTCATGGTTTTCCTAGAACCTTCTCTTAGGGGTCATCCCTATTAGTTCTGGACATCTGTAGACGTTCCTTCGAGGACATCCTAGTCGGCCTAACCCTCCATTTGGAGGAGTCAGCTTCAAGGTCTCTTGGTCGGCCATAGAGACCAAGCCCTTGAAGCCCTGGTCGTCCGTAACCTCAATGTCTAGAGCTTCTTGGCCCTTCGGGATCCTATTTCGTAGAAGTTCTTGAACTTCAATATTCTCAATATCAATTCGTGGATTAGACTTCTCTCTTTTTTATTCGAGGGAGTGCCTTGCCGGATGCGGACCTCATCCAAGGACCCTTTAGATGGTCAAAGATCTTCATGGATGGCTACTCGGCCTCCTCTGGTCGGTCAAGGGGAAACATTTTTGCTTTCTTGGACAACATATCTCGATGGACATCGAACATAAACTATCACGTTCGTGTTCTTGATGGGTCCTCATAATTCAAAGGAACTTTGTTAAAGCTGGCCTAACCCCTCTTATTTTTCCATTGGTTAAGTTTGTTCCAATTAGGTGAACAGCTTCATGAGCGGGGATGTGCGGGGCTCATGCCTTGTATTTGGTACACCTATTTTTCAGAACTTTCAATACTTCACAAATTAAAGGAGGAGACTGGTTGGCTTAAGGCATCCCTTGGAGGCCGGTCTTCTGGAGCCCTTTCCGAGGGATCTCCAGTTGGTCAAAGACTTTCTCTTGAGGCTGATCTGCCTTCTTTGGTAGGCTGGAGTTTGTAATGTAGACTTCAATTGACCATATACATTTCGTGAAGTTAGCTTTCTAATATCTTTTTCTTATTAGGTCAACGCCTACTTCGCAGCTTCTTTCACTAGGAGTGCAAAATGAAGGAGTGAGCACATGGCCTTGGATGCATTGATGAAGAAACTTGAGAGAAAGTTTCAGGACTGGGATTCTAGAGCTCTCTTAGCGTTTATCGACGATCGGAAGACTTATTCAAGATGATGGACACCCATGATGAGCTGCGCTCCGTTAATATGTCCATTGGCTCTGTTCATAGCTCTTACCCGGATATGGTAAATTTGCAGGGCTTTTCTAGCCTTTGGGTTGTTTCTGAGGTTGCCATTATTGGCCAATCATCTGATTTTGGACTATAGATTGTCCTTCAGTGTTTAGGCCTTGCATGGCTTTGTTTGCTGTGTGTGGCTTTTATCTATTTGCGGTCCTTTATGGACTTGAACAACTTCAGTGTGTAACCTAATTGTTCATCATGACTTGATTTCTGATCCTTCATGATCTCCTGCATTTGTAGTTTGATTTCATATTCGTCTTTTATTTTTGGTACTTTGGTCCTTCGGGAATTTTATTCATTGGATGCTTGTACACTGGTCGACCTTATTCCTCCATTTACTACTAAGTACCAGGAACATGTCTTTCATGTCCTAAACATATTAAACCTTCAGCTTCGAAACGCGCCAGGAAGGGGCACTTTGTCACTGCTCAGGGTTTTCCGACTTGTAGGATCCTCGTCCTCATGTTTTCTTGACCTTATACGGCCTTTCCCAGTTTGGGATTAACTTTTCTTTCTCTTCAACTCCCGAAGCCTCAATCTTTCTTAAGATCAAGCCTCCTTGGTAAAAGAACCTTTCTTTAACCCTTTTATTAAAATAGAGGGAGGCACTTCGTTGATGGTCTGTATTGCGGGCGCTGGCCTCATCTCTGACCTCGTCAATGGGATCGAGAGCAAACCTCGTGCCTTCTTCATTGGTTTCCGATTCATAATCTTCGATCCTAGGGGATCCATGTGTGATTTCAAGGGGAACCACTACCTCGGCTCTGTATGCCGGCATGAATCGGATTATTTCTCGAGTATTTTTCATCCACCCAAGTATTTCTCGAGTGTTCAACCCTCTTTTTAAGTGCATCCAGGATTATTCAATTTGCCACTTCCGCTTGCCCATTGGCTTGCGGGTGAGCCACAGAGGTGAATCGTAATTCAATTTCATTCTCCTCACGATACTTTTTGAATTCCTCATTGTTGAACTGTGTTCTATTATAGGTGACTAGGATGCGGGGAATTCCATACCGGCACATAATATTTTCCCACAGGGATTGTGCAACCTGCTTAGTTGTGATTTTGGCCAAAGGCTTGGCTTCAATCCACTTAGTAAAATAATCAATGGCTACAATCAGGAACTTCCTTTGTGCCGTGGCCATGGGGAAAGGCCCAAGAATATCAATTCCCCACATAGCAAAGGGGATGGGTGAGTTGATGGAGGTCAGCATCTTGGGGGGTTGTCTAGCGACAGGTGCATGCTTCTGACAGCGGTCACACTTCTTCACATACTCTTTGGCATCAACCATCATTTCTGGCCAATAGAAGCCTAAACGGGTTATCTTGTGAGCTAGTGCTCTGCCCCCCAAGTGTTGCCCACATATACCTTCATGTACTTCTTTAAGAGCCAAGCGTGCCTCATCGGGCCTGAGACACCTTAAGTAAGGAACCACAAAAGATCTTTTATACAAAATTCCATCTATCAAAGATTACCTTAGTGCTCGAACAGCCAACTTCCGTGCTTCAGTAGCGTCGTTTGGCAACCAACCGGGTTGAAATTGAGCCTTAATGGGATCTATCCATGACGTCCCCAGGCCTATAGGAGCTACAAGCTTAACATCAATAATGCTCCGTGTCTTCAGAACGCGGAAGTATACACTTCCTGAACTTTCCTCTATCTCAAATGAAGCAAATTTCGATAAAGCATCTGCCTTAGCATTTTCCTCCCTTGGAATGTGCTCATCATGGAATTCATCGAATTGGGTCATCACAGCCCTTACTAGGCGGACATACTTAGCCATCGTATCATCCCTTGCCTCAAACTCTCCCTTTACTTGGGATATGACCAGCTTCGAGTCTCCACAGACCTTTAAATTATTGACTCTAAGTGTCCCTGCTAGGCCGAGGCCAGCTATCAGAACTTCATATTCTGCCTCAGTGTTTGTGGTTGGGAAGTCTAACTCCATGGCATACTCAATCAAGAACCCATCAGGGATTTGTAAAACCAAGCCTGCTCCACTTGAATTTGTTTTTGATGCTCTCTCAAAATAGAGGACCCAATATTCCTTCTCCTTATCATCCTTTTCTTTGTCCCCCTTATCAACTTCCTTGTCTTGAGGTATGGTATCTTCCTGCCCCCCGACTTCTTGGTTGGGTATGGTACATTCCACCACGAAGTCAGTCAATGTCTGGGCTTTTATTGCCGTTCGTGGCTTATACTTAATGTCGAATTCTCCCAGCTCTATTTCCCACTTGATCAACCTTCCACTAGCTTTGGGACTATGAATGATACTTCTCAGGGGTTGGTTTGTTAGCACCTTAATCCTATGAGCCTGGAAGTAAGGACGCAACTTTCTTGAGGCCATTACCAAGGCTAAAGCAAACTTCTCAATAGGTGAATAATTCAACTCAGCTCCACGCAGAATTTTGCTGACATAGTATACGGGTTTCTGGATTTTCAGTTCCTCCTTAACCAACACAGCGCTCAAGGCACTTTCTGAAACGGCCAAGTACAAGCATGAAACCTTATTCAAAGCTGGTTTGGCCAACAACGGGGCCTGGGCCATATATTTCTTCAATTACGCAAATGCCTTCTGGCTTTCCTTACTCAATACAAAATCCTTAACCTTCTTTAGGGATCTAAAGAAAGGCAGACACTTGTCCCCAGATTTGGAGATAAATCGTCCCAACGCAGCAACCCTTCCAGTGAGCTTTTGAACATCTTTGATAGTTTTTTATGGTTCCATATCTAGAATTGCCCTTATTTTGTCGGGATTGGCCTCGATTCCTCTCTTGGAGACCATCAATCCCAAAAATTTTCCAGACCCTACTCCGAAAGCACATTTCGCAGGATTTAACATCATCTTGTGGTATCTCAGGACCTCAAAAGCTTCCCTCAAATGAGTTATATGGTCAGTCTTCACTAGACTCTTGACTAACATGTCATCAACATAAACTTCCATAGTCTTCCCAATAAGATCCTTGAAAATCTTATTTACCAACCTTTGATAGGTGGCTCGTGCATTCTTGAGACCAAATGCCACAACAAGATAATAAAAAACACCAAAGTCAGTGATGAATGATACCTTTGGGATGTCGTCCTTGTGCATCTTGATCTGATTGTATCCACTGAATCCATCCATGAAGCTTAGCATCTCATGTCCAGCAGTGGCATCTATCAAAGTATCTATCCTTGGCAACGGGAAACAATCTTTAGGGCATGCGTCATTCAGATCAGTGAAGTCCACACACATCCTCCATTTTCCATTGGCCTTCTTCACCATTACAGGATTTGCTAACCATTCTGGAAATTGTATCTCCTCAATGAAACCAGCCTCTAAGAACTTCTCTACTTCTTGTTTTATAGCTTCTTACCTCTCTGGAACAAAACTTCTTTTCTTTTGTTTCATTGTCTTCCGATTTGGATCCACGTTCAGTTTGTGAGTGATTGGTTTCGGGTCTATGCCTGACATATCAGCTGCCGACCATGCAAACACATTGCTATTTTCTTGAAAAACCTCACCAACTTCCCTCTAAGGGGCTCCTCTAGTGTTGCTCCAACGAACGTCACTTTCTTAGGATCCTCGGGGTCTAAAGGAATCGGAACCAAGTCTTCTGCTGGCTTCCCCCTTTTCTCATCATTCTCTCGGTTATCCAGATCTTCAATAGGTAGAATCTGCCCCCCCCGACTCCATCTGCCCTCAGTGAGGCCTCATAACAACTTCTAGCTATTTTTTGATCTCCTCTCTCTTCTCCAATCTCATTCCGGGTGGGAAACTTCATAACTGAATGGTAGGAAGAAGGGACTGCCTTAAAGGCATGTATCCCTGTTCTCCCCATGATAGCATTATAAGTTGAACTAGCCTTTACCACCACAAAGTCCAACATCTGTATTGCTTGCCTTGGTTCTTGGCCTATGGTTGTTCGCAACTTGATTATCCCTTCCACGGGGCATTCTACTCCCGCGAATCCATATATCGGCATATCGGTCGGGGTTAGTTGAGAATCATTATAACCTATCCTTAAAAAGGTGTCATGGAGCAAGATATTCATCGAAGCACCATTATCCACGAGGACTCTCTTGACCGGGCTATTTCCTATTATCGGTGTTATGACCAGCGGGTCGTCATGAGGAAATTTCACACCCTCTAGGTCAAAATCATCAAAAGCCATTGTTACTCCTATCCTGGTCCTCTTCGGGGCTTCTCCCATAATATGCATAACCTCTCTCATATATGCTTTCCTGGAGTTCCTGGATAACCCAGCAGCAGTTGGTCCTCCAAAAATCGTGTTTATCACAGGCCCTCGAGGTCGCGGCCCCTCCAAAAATCGCATTTATCACCGGTCCTCTAGGCTGGGGATTCCGTCCCTGATCGTCTTGGTCCCTCCAACGATCTTCAAAGTTCTTTCTTCCATTGTTATTCCTATCCCCTCCTTCTCCAGTGTTTTTGTTCAATCTTCCTTTTTGAATGAGGAATTCAATTTCATCTTTCAGTTGTCTACACTCATCGGTGTCATGACCAACATCTTTGTGAAATCTGCAATATTTGCTCTTATCTACTTGGCAGGATCTTCCTTGAAGGGTTTACGCCAACGAATGTCTTGGTCTTTATCGATTTCCATCAAGATCTGGCTTCTAGGAGCATTCAGCTTAGCGTATTCAGCGAACTTTTGCCCAGGTCCTCCCTTCTTAGGGGTTGAATCAGGGTTTTGCTCAATTTTAGGATACTTGTCCTTAGCGATATATTCCAGATCAGTTTTCCGCTTCTTGCCTCCAGCGGGCTCGTTGCTTACTACGGTCGTCCTCATGCTCTCCTCCACTTTAATGTACTTCCCGACCCTATCTTGGAGCTGCAACATACTTTCAGGGGGGCGCTTGGCCAAGGACATCTTGAAGAACTCGTCACTAGTTCCCTGTTGTAGTGCTATCATAGTACCTTATCATCAAGGTCCGGGACTTTTAAAGCCTCCTTTGTGAAACGATTCAGGTAGTCTCTCAAGGATTCCTTTGTTCCCTGCACAATGCTCATAAGAGATGCTGAACTTTTCTCATGCACTCTCCCGCTGATGAGCTGCTAAATAAAAGTCTGGCTTAATTCTCTGAACGACCCAATAGAGTTTGGGGGCAAACGACTATACCACCTTTGAGCCATACCCGACAGGGTTTGAGGAAAGGCCCGACACTTAATAGCATCATTCACGGGCTGCAACAGCAGTGCATTAGAGAATGTCCTAACATGATTAGCGGGATCTCCCGTGCCATCATAAGCTTTGATAGTTGGCATCTTGAACTTCCTTGAGATATGGGCATTCATTATTTCTTCAGTGAAGGGCGGAGTAGGATCATCAGGATCTCCAAAGGGAAGAAGATTGCTTGGATCAGCCCTTGGGACAACAGCCCTTCTCTGTATTGGACCATCCAGGTCTATGATAGGAGGAGGATTTCTCCCCCTAGGAGGTAGTGGGGGTCTGGTGGTCTGGTGCGCCTCCAAGTCGCGCCTCAGCCTTCGAATCTCAGCCTCGTGAGCTCTGATCCTTTCCTGCACTTCTTGGGGATTCATCCCTTGGGTGCTTCTAGGATGTTGGCTACCTTCAGCCATCGGCTCTTTGCCATCACGTCTCCTTCTTGAGGCTACTTCGTCATCCGAAGATTCGGAGTCTCTCTCGGTATAAGGACCAGAAAATTCCTGATCCTCAGGGATAGGAGCCAAACCTCGTATGTAGGGGGGCGATCGCCCTCGTGCTTCACTCCGTCCAGCATGTCCACTTCCTCCCACCTCGGGGTAAAGGGGCATCCCATAAGGGGGGTTAGTAGTCACAACAGTTGAATACTCGTACCCAATGGGTCGAGAATTCACAAGTGCATGTAATTGTTAAACTTGGAGATTCGTACCTTGAATAGCCGAGGGAATCGTCCCTTGTGGCTGAGGTTCAGTTACCCCTATCTGGGCTTCTCCTTGGGTGACTGCATAAGTTGAATGAGGAGGTACCTCCACGGTTCACGAAATCACTTGGGTTGTCCTCGATGGTGTTCCTTCCTCAAGAGCTCTAATTGTTCTCCGTGTTCTCGCCATGGTTGTTGTGCTTTCCCACAGACGGCGCCAAATGTTATGGATTAAAAACTAAGGTATATAACTGTTGTATTTATTACTAAGGAACGTGAGCTTCGAGGCTCGATTTGACTGCTCTTGTGTTTCGTGACTCAATCTGCCTTTAACAAGATGCCTACGTACCTTGCTGATTGGCAAAAATCAAGTCAAAAAACGTAGTTCTTAGTGATACTTGCCCTCAGGGCTATGGCGGCGAGGGCTCACCAAGGACGTAGTGACTTTCATATCCTCCAAGGACTAAGTCTAAAACGTAGTTCTGATTTATGGGGTGAGGCCCCTTATATAGATGTTGGGAGTCCTTGAATTGGACTTGGGTTAGGAGACTTGGTGGACAAGTCTCAGAATTAGAATGGAATTTAGAGTCCTAAGAGGTAAGAAGTTGATTCCTTATCCCACCAGGTTTCTTGGAGGCCAATCTACAAGGATTTATTCCTCCACTAGGACTCATCTTATCAGCTGACTTATCCCTTATTAATTAATTATGAATTTAATTGATATTCAGGGTTTTGGGCCTTCTCAAATGGGCCAAGTTGTTGGCCCAATTCTGATATGATTAATGCAATATTAATTACATACCCAGATCTTATTTTCTTCCCTATCAGAACCCTACTGCCAAGACCAAAGAATAGATCTGTTGTTGGTACAAGATGAGTGTTCAGAAACAAAACTGACAGTGATGGCATAATTACAAGAAATAAAGCAAGGCTGGTTGCAAAAGGATACTCTCAACAGGAGGGAATTGATTATGATGAAACATTTGCACCAGTTGCTAGATTGGAAGCCATAAGGATATTTTTGGCTTATGTTGCTCATAAAAAGTTTACAGTCTTTCAAATGGATGTAAAAAATGTTTTTCTTAAGGGAAAATTGGAAGAAGAGGTATATGTTGAACAACCTCCAGGTTTTATAGATTCAAAATTTCCTCATCATGTCTACAGACTTGATAAAGCACTTTATGGCCTTAAGCAAGCTCCAAGAGCATGGTATTAAACATTAGCTCAGTTTCTTCTGGAAAGTGGTTTTAACAGAGGGACAATTGACAAAACTTTATTCTATCTCAACCATGGAAAGAACTTAATTTTGGTGCAGATATATGTTGATGATATCATTTTTGGTTCTACAAATGATAGACTTTGTAAAAGGTTTGCCAAACTAATGCAATCAAGATATCAAATGAGTATGATGGGAGAACTTAGCTATTTTATGGGCCTTCAAGTCAAGCAGAATGAAGAAGGAACTTTTATTTATCAATCTAAGCACACCAGAAATTTGTTGAAGAAATTTGGAATGCAAGACTGTTCAAGTGCATCCACTCATATGGCCACTGCAACAAAATTGGATAAGGATACTGGTACATCAGTAGATATTACTGATTACAGAGGTATGATTGGCTCACTACTCTATCTAACTGTAAGTAGACCTGATATTATGTATGCTACCTGTCTTTGTGCAAGATTTCAAGCAGATCCAAGAGAACCTCACTTAACAGCTGTGAAAAGAATTTTCAAGTACCTTAAGGGCACAGCTAATCTAGGATTGCGGTATCCTAGGGAATCAGACTTTAAGCTAATAGGTTACTCAGATGCAGATTTTGCAGGGTGCAAAATTGACAAGAAAAGCACAAGTGGAAGCTGCCAATTTCTTGGAGGCAGATTAGTTTCTTGGTTTAGCAAGAAACAAAAGTCAATTTCCACATCAACTGCAGAGGCAGAGTACATTACTGCAGGAAGCTGTTGTGCACAGATTCTTTGGATGAAGAATCAGTTACTGGATTATGGGTTAGAATTATCTAAAATCCCTATTTACTGTGATAATCAAAGTGCTATTGCTATGACAGGTAATCCAGTTCAGCACTCTATGACAAAGCACATCAGCATTAGGTACCACTTCATAAGGGAGCATATGATGGAAGGTACTGTGGAATTGCATTTTGCTCCAACAGAACAACAACTAGCAAATATCTTCACAAAACCACTGTGTGAAGCTACTTTTACAAGATTGGTAAATGAACTTGGAATGGTTTCAGGTTCTTTCTCTAAATCTGCTTTGTTTATGTTCTGATACATCAGACTTTATGATCAGTATTTACAGATATTACTATCTTTATGTAATCTGTGCTTAAATTGAAATTTATTTAAGTGCTGATTGTTGTTTGATGTGAATTTCTAAACTCCGATAGTGATATGAATGTTTCTGTGACTATTCTATCCAACAAGGATAACTGTGCTAGATGCTGATCTAGTAGTCTCTAATATACTAATGATCCCATGTTTGAAGTAATTGTTTATGTGGAAATCTTTTAACACAAGCAAATTTTGATATTGAGCTTGGTAAGGTTTACTTTGTGTATCTTATTACTAAGTCAAAAACTAGAATAGTGCTTCTTATCTGTTAAGTTCTGATGTTGGTAAATCTTATGAATGTACTAAGTGCTGATAAGCCTCACTTATCGAAAGAAAAAATAAAGAAAACAAATAAATATCAGGTACTCCTTTGAGATCTAGAGAAAAATGTATGTGGAAGGGAAGACCCAAGTGTATTAAGTAATATGCATTAGAAAAGAAAAATAAATTTTTCTTAGTGACTTTTCACATTCTCTTATTACTGGAGAAATACTCTGATAATAGCATAAATTTTGATAAGTAGTCGTGACTCACTTACACTGAGAAGCCACTGTAAAAAGGAATTTCAAAAGATGCATAAAATGAGCACAAAACGGTTGAGGTGGACTCATGCATGAACTCATTCTATAGTAGACTTCAGACTAATGACAGATTTTGAGCAAAGTTCTTAGTTATGCCTTATTTCTAAAGATGTACTGAAGTGAATCAGACTTTACTCTTTGTCTCATATTTAGCTTAAAGCAGACACTTACACTCCATATGAATGATGAAAATTACTGTGGTGATCAATGTTGTATTAGATGAACAGTTTAAGTGTTAGTTGCATAAATTCTGAGGACAAGTTCTGATGGAAGTTCTGATGATTAAGTTCTGTTGAAACCATATAAGTATTTGTATGAAGAATTACAGAAATAAACATTCACTTTTTGAGTAAAGGAGCCATATTCTGATGACTTTTAAATTCTGATAATAATCAAGTTCTGATGCTGATGTGGAGGTATCTATTTCCTTAATTTATTTTTAGGTCAATACTTGAACGGTTATATTTTATCAGAATATTGGTTTATGTGAGATAAAGAAAGTAATAATCATTTGTTTAGTGGGAACAGTTTTTTTTTTGAAAAACTGCATGTGCATAGTAATCATTACTTATATCCCGTGCCCATTAACTTTTGTCTTAACTACTCCATGGCTGACAGGTGTACAGTCTGCTCCACTTCTCAATAACTGCTGTCAAGTGGCTTGTATAAGTAAAAGCGAGAAAAGATTTTAAATCTTTTATCTACTTTTGTATTCTATACTCTCTCTCTTTTTCTTATTTTCTCACATTCTCCGACGGTTTTCTATATAGACATTTTATCAAACACCTTTCAGGCACTCTAAATTCTCACTCATTTTCAATTGCACCCAAGGATATAATCCTTAATGGAGCAAAGTTTGTCCCTAACAACTATGCTACCATTCTCACTAAGAGTGAAGCTCCTTCGGAACTTTATTTTATTCAGGATTTCTTATCTCATAATGAAATTGGGTTCGCTTTGACGCAACCATCCTATTTATCTGGAACTCAAGTTCTAACGTTCTGGCGAACGGGACTTTATGATGATGGTGGTAAGGATGGGACTCCAAGCATCGTGTTTATAGCAAAGGAGGTTGAGTATGTTGTTACTCCGGCAACAGTTCGAAAAGCTCTACACCCTGAAATCTGTCAATTCAGTTCTGCTATGGAGGAGCCATTGCTACAGCAAATGATGGCTAATCTTGGGTATGAACAGAGTTTGGCTAAGTTGGGTCAACTCAAACGCCCATATATTCGAAAGGAATGGAGTTTCTTCTTCAATTGCATCATGAAGACGTTTGCCAACATGTGCTCAAATTTTGATGCCATTCCTATTCTGACATAACAAATTGGGTATGCACTCTTAAACCAGTCTCATTTTGATTATGCAAAGTCTGTGTTATGTTTTATAGGAGATAGAATGAAAGAGGACAGGAATGTAGTTTACTTTGCTAGGTTCTGTCAGTTAATTTACAATTATTGTACATCAGATGAACCACAATTAGCAAGTGAACAGATAGAACCATTTAGATTAGCTAGAGGACTTTTACTAATCTTTTAACTGCTGACAACAAGAAGGGAGTTTTGAGACCCCTTAGAATTCCTTTATCAGTAAAGCAAGCCCTTGTAAATGCTGATGCTGCTACCTATTCATTGTTATATCCTGATGTCTAACCCACCAACACACAACAGCCATCAGCACCTACTACTGTCACCCAACAAACACTCATATCAGAACATGCCAACCAACCATCAACACATAATCAAGTGAAGACTTCTTCTTCTAGAGCAAAGAGGACTAAGACAGTTCCTCAGTCACAGCAGAAAAGAAGGAAGATAATTTTAAGAGATGAGTCTGATGATGAGTTTAAGGTTCAACCATCAGAACCTATTGCTGAAGTAGCTGAGAGGGTCTATTCTCAGAAAGCTCAAGAAACTGGGAGTTCTAGGCCCCTAAAAAGGCTTAGAAAGCTAAACTCTGATGATGAAACTCCCAGAGTCTCTCCATCAGCTAAGAGACTTAAAAAGCAAAGAGCAAGGAGGGCTGTAGAATCATCAATCTCTGAAGAAGAAATGGAAGTAGCGGCTGAGGAAATAGGTCAGGAATCTCTGATCTCAAAAGACCCAATTGTGATTGAATCTCTTTCCACTACTGAACCAGACTTTACTGAAGCTCACAAATCTCCTATTCAAGAGCCAGAGAATACTCAAGAATACATGCCTACACCTCTTGTGTCTCCTATTCACTCTCCAGTACATGCTGATAATCCAGGTACAAGTGCTGAAATAGATATTCACAACTTCAATGTGCCTGAGGTTCTGTACTTGGAAGCTCCAACCATTCCTCAGCAAACTCCACCAGCAACTCCACTGCTAGATGCTGATGTCCATTCAGATGAATCTTCTATTGCTTCACATACAATTATTCTATCACAAGATGCTGATACTGAAGATTCTGCAAGTTTTGTTGAAGTAAATGCTGACAATACTGGTGAAGCTGGTCCTTCAGGACATGCACCTCCACAGACAATTGATAAAGCTGAACTGATTAAAATGTTTGTGAGAGAGGATGCACCAGTACCTTGAAGTGAAACTAATAGAGAAGGGAATGGATCAAGGAGTGGAACAAAGTTGATTTTGTTCCTACTGCAAATATTCTTGCTGAGCACCCGGCTAAAGCGGATGAAATGCTGATGAATGATGACTTCAAAGCACAGCTTAGAGTTACTGCATTGAGTACCAGGAACCTTCAAGGTTAACACTCAATAACTCAAGCCAAGGTGAACAAAATTCAAGAAACACTAATTCAACAAGACATGAACTTTAAAGTGGATAAGAACAGATTTTTTAAACCTGCCTTTAACAGAGTTGAGGCTATTGAGAAAGCTCAGGAGAAATAACAAGCTCAGATTGCTAAGTACTAAAGAATCAAGCTTCTCAACAAGTTCAACTAAATGAAATCCAATCTTCAGTGGAACTACTTCTCTCTCTCCTACTACCTGATGATGCCAAAAAGGGGGAGAAGGCGGTTAAGTCCAAATGCTCTACTGATTTAGCACTGAAGAAAAAGGATGATGGAAATGATGACCAGGGAAACTCTGAAAAGGGTAGAGGTCATGGTCAAGGAAAAGACTCTTCATCTAGGAAAGAAACGACTTCTACACATAGATCAAGCTTTGATGTTGATAAAAGAATAAGTTCTAATAAACAAGTTCTGACTAAGCCTGATGTTCTGATACAAGGTGAAAGTCAAGAATCACAGAAGTTTATTCAGACACTAAAGGTCAAGGGGAAGGAAACAACAGTCTACTATCAAGACCCCAAGATACAGAAGCTGGATGAAGAAATTTCAAAAAGACTATTTCTCAAAGACAATCCAGGAATGGACTTTGAAAGTCTGAAGGAAGAAGAAGCCAGACTTAAAGCAAAAAATGTCAAATCCAAGTCTAAAGCTAATATTACTGCAAAGAAACCTTCAAAGCCTAAGGGCATTATGATTAACGAGAAGACAAACTCTGAGGAAACCGAATCCACATTCAAAGCCAAATGACAAGTGGAGGTAAATCCAAGGTTCAAGGGCAAAGCTAAAGTTGATGATTCTGTAAAAATCTATCTGCCAACCATGGATGAAGAAATAATTGCTGAAGAAGATACTAGTCTTACTCTGAAGAAAAAGAAGATTTCTCAATCAACCTCTGACATGGCTCAAGTTGTTCAGAGTCAAGACATAGTAAGTTCTGATATGACAATGAAGCAAGCAACCTCTGACAAAGCTCAAGTTGTCTTGATATCAGAAGATAAAGGAAAGGAAACCTCTGACATTGCTCATGTTAAACCTTCAAAAATTCTACTACCTGGGTTTACTAAAGCTCAAAAGTCTGCTCAACCAATGAAGACTTCAAAAAATGTTTTTAAGGGTAGATTGCTTTAAGGGAAGGAAGCTAGAGATAAAACAGGACTGGGTAATGCTTATGAGAGAAGAGTAAACAATTCTACCTTGGAACCTACATCTCTTTCTGAACCAGGAGTAGGGACAACTCCAGATGGGAGGGTATTCCAGATAAGAAAGGATGCTATTCGTTTGAAGTACTTTGAAGAATTGCAACATGTACTATTTCTACTTCAAGTGAAGAACAGATCAACAGATGATGCTGCCAGATACATAAGGTCTGATATTGAAAGATAGAAGAAATTATACTCTGTAAAGTCTGACAGGCCATACTATTCTAAGTACAGAGCTCACAATGGAGAACTAGTTGAGATGAAGCCTAGTACTGCCAAGATCACTACATTTTTGGGTATTAAGGGTCTGGAATTTAATCTGGAGTCTGACAAAGCTTATCTGATCAGATTGGATCAGGAAATAAGGAAAACAAAGATTAATGATCTCAGGGCTGCTATCTTTCAGACAGGAGAAGATACAGCTGAACTTAAAGATGTAAAAAGGAGGATACAGAATGAACTTGAATATGTTGAGAGGAGTTTGTTAAAGAACTATCTCAAAACAACTCCTGATATTCGAGAGATCACACACTGAAGCCAAGTCAAGGACTACAACTGTTAATTTTTGAAGGATATACAGGCTAAAGCTGATATCAGACTTTAAGGATGGTAAAAGCTACAAGGACTGTGAGTTGTAGTTATCTAGTCAAATTCTTATATGCATTTGTACTTAATGTTTTTGACATCATCAAATATCCATTGAACTTGTATATTATGCTAATTTATAAGTTGGGGGAGATTGTTAGATATATTTGTGATGTCCTGTCTAATAATGATTTGTGTTTAGTTTTCAGATCTTGACTAACAGGACAAATCAGGACTTAACTGGAAATCAATACTTATACTAAAGTCAGAACTTAAGATATCAGAACTTAAGTTATCAGAACTTAAGATATCAGAAGATATTTATCAGAAGATAATATCAAGACTTAAGAAGACATTCAGATAAGGAAGGCGGCTGATTGAAAGGAAAGAAGATCAAGACTAAAACAAGAAGAGATATGCATGGAGATGAATTCTATGAAGAATAGAATACTTGGAAGAAAAGATAGCTAATAATATATTTTAGGATGCAGACATATATTCAATATCAATTAGAAGATTATCTTGTAACTATGTGTCTATATAAACACAGCATAGGGTTTACACTATAAGTGTTATCATAATCGAGAATATTATTCATTGTAACCCTAACAGCTCTCGTGATATTTTGTTCATCACTGAGAAAGGATGGTTCCATTTCAATAATGTTTTATTAATTAGATTATTCTGTGTTACATACTTGTGTTCTTAATTCGACTTGATTGTACTATACATTGTATTCAACCCCCTTCTACAGTGTGTGTGACCTAACATAGGTAGCCTTTTGTCTTGAGGGTCCTGGGGTTAGTACATCATAAATAACATTTGAATTTGTATGGAAAAATCTAGGCATTGGATAAGCATTGTTATTCACATAGAGATTTCTAGATGCACCATTCCTAATATTATAAAGTATTCCCCGTGGATATGTGATATTTAATTTTGATCTTCTTGTACTAGTATAATTTTTAGAGTTTCCATGTTGATATATCATGCTTCTATCATTTGGATAATACACATTATTTCTAGGAAATATGTCATGATATTTTGGTTTATCTTCAAACCTAATAGGTGGTTGAAAGAATTTAGATCTAGGTTTCCTTTGATTGTTATTAGCTACCTTAGGATGGAATACATTTATTTCAACATTTTTGGATGACTTATATCCTTTTCGAACCCATATATGCTTTCCTTGAAATTCACCATTTTTAAATTCACAATATGAAACGGTATGTCCTTGTCTATTGCTGAAAGAACATATAAATGTAAGTGTTTTACGAATATCACTTTTAGTTTGTCCATGGTGTTGAACAACTTTCTTTGGTTGGACATTCTTATCATATCCTAAAACTTCATGGTTAAAGGAATTTTTAGAATGTACTATTTTATTTAATATCTCATTGCCTTTTATAAATCTTTGAATAACAATTTCAAGATTTTGTTTTTCTTTGTTTAAGGCATCAATCTTGTTGTTAAGAAATATTTCTTGATCCTTAACTTGAGATATGAGCTTGAAATTTTCTTGTTTTAACCGTTGAGCTTCTAATTCTAAATCATTTTCTTTAAGCTCATTGGTTTGTTGTAGCTCTTTCTCTTTTTCAAGATTGTTTATTTGAGATTTAGTTGTTGAACTTTCTTGAGTGAGTGACTCATTTTGTATTTTTAAGTTCAACAACTCAACATGAAGTTTACAAATATTTTCATTTATTTGTAACTTCTCATTTTCCATTTCTTCAGATTGGAAAATTAATGACACATTTTCCACTTCTAATTTGAGAATGTTTTCCTTGTGAGTATTATTCTCAATTTTTAGTAAGTGGAGTTAATTATTCAGAGATGAAATTTCATCTATATTGGACTTTTGAGTCCATCATCCGAGTAAACTCTTTACTTTGATTATAATGTATTTCCTCGAGTTTCATTTTCTCGGACCATAATAGATGATGTCTTTTGTCAAGATCTTTATACTTGTTGTTAATGTTTACCACAAGTTCAATTAAATCATGATTATTCATATCTACAAGATTCAAATTAGATTCATGTAATTGAATGAAGTTTGAAGAAAGAGTTACCTCTTGATTTGAAGTAGAGATTTCCTTTGAAGTAGATGCATCCCCGATAGCCATTAAGCATATATTCACAATTTCTTCACTAGCTTCCGGGGCTTCTTCATCTTCACTTAAATCCCACCCGTTCTCGTCCACGAGAGATCGTCCTTTTATAAGTTTAGGACATTCTCGTTTAAAGTGATCGGGTTGTTTACATTCGTAAGACACCTCTTGTATTTCCTCCGTGTTTTTTTCTTTTTGCTTGGGAGGAGTGTAAGTAGGAGTGTTATTATTATAGACATTAGTATTTTGCATACCTTTGCCTTTATTATAGCTCGTTGATGGAAAATTACTCTTATAGTTAGGAGTGTAATTTTGAGAGTAATTTGGCCTTCCATTAGAGTTAAAAACTCTTTGTTGATTATTTGACTTAAGGAAGCCTTTTCCGTATCTTTGAGCTTTGCTTTGAAACACATGACGTAGTTGTCTCGTAAGTAAAGCAATTTCGCTTTCATCGAGATTTTGGATTTCTTCATTTAATTCATCGTCATTTTCTTCTTCATCTATTATTATAGATTTTAAAGCCATGTTTTTCTTTTTGTCTTCCACTTTTGGAATGACTTTTTCTTGTAAGTTATCTTCTTCGTATGCACGAAGATTTCCAAATAGATTATCTATTTTTGTAATCATTGAGATTGTGCATCTATTTGATTGTGGTTACTTTAACCTTCCAACTTGGAGGTAATGATTTAAGAACTCTTCGGTTCTTTTCATTTTGTGTATAACTCTTTCCGAGTAGAGATAGTTCATCGATAATGCGAGTGAATCTAATTTCCATGTCTATGATATTTTCTCCTTCTTGGAGTTTAAAGTTATCGTACTCTTGGATCAAAGTGTCCATTCGAGAATCTTTTATATCTGTGGTTCCTTCGTAGGTAACAACTAATTTATCCCACATTTCTTGTTTTGACTTGCAATTATTTACTCTTTTATATTCTTTTTCAGCAAGTGCACTTGTAAGTACCATTTCTGCCCTAGCATCTATATTCATTCTTTCTTCCTCTATTGCGTTATTTTCGCTAACCTTCTTTTCGATGATGATGTCATCAACCGTTTTGGTAGGAATAATGACTCCATCTTCTATGGCCATCCAAACTCTGACTCTTTGAGATCTAGCATAGATGCGAAACCTCGTTTTCCATGTTGCAAAGTTGGTGCCGTCAAATAGAGGAGAGCGAGAGCTAGATAGACCTTCACCACAGCCGATGGTATTTAGATACGCCATTTCAGATCACTTTTTGTTGTGCCTGTAAATCTGCAAATCACTTGACAAAATGTTAAAAAGCACTGCTCTGATACCAATTGTTAGGTCCCGTAAAAAGGCTATTTTAAGCTAGAAGGGGGGTTGAATAGCTTAATTACGAATTTAAAAATTATTATGGCATTTTAAAAATATTTATCCCGTTTGAAATATTTTACCGATGCATATAATATATGCGGAAATAAAAGACAAGGAAGAAAATACCACACGAGAGATTTATCCTGGTTCGCGATGGCGCAACCTTTAATAGATTCGCTCACCCCTACGTCTAGTCCCCGAGCTCCTCTCCAGGACCCGAGTTTTCCCTTAAAATAACCTTGCTCCTTACATAGGCGGAGAAGACTTTACAACCCCACAAATACTTGTCTTGGTGCGTAACTCCGGCTTACCACCTCAAAATAAATGTGCAAACCTACACAACATATCTTAGACAATAACACCTTGTTATTATTCAAAGTTGATGTAGAACCCTTGGTATAGTCTTTGTCCTTCTAAGCTTTTTCCGGTCTTGGATCTCAGTAGTTGGTCTTGGGTCGTTCCTCTTCCTCATGGTGCGAAGACTACTAACTCCCCCTTAGTACGTCTAGGACTTGGGTCTTAGCACGAGAATCACCTTACTATACTTCACCTCATTGCAAAACGAAGAAGACAATATCTACGAAAAAAATACCCGTTATAGATTAAAAGAGTTTGGACTAGTAAAACACTTAACTAGACCGGATGACTAACAAATATTCTTAAAAGAATATTAATGTATACTTTTCTTTAGATTAAGTGAATATTAAAGTATACTTGGTATTACTTCATTTTGAATAATATATCTTATTTCCGAAATAATAAATATATCAAGTCCTTGGTGAAGCGTTATAGCTTCGGATCTTTGATAAAATAATTTCTCGTTTAATATAGTCATGTTTAGACTTTTATAAATCGAGAACGTTACACTTATTCTTTAGCTATTTGCACTTATAAAATATTTGGCCGAGAGAATAAAAGGTGCGTAATTTAAACACAATATATCAAAACAATATAAGAGCAGAGTTTAAATTATATTATCACAGTTTATATGTGTATATTTATAATACAATATAAGCTTTAAGTTTTCCCACGAAACACTAAAGGTGCTAGTAAGGGAAGTCACTTAATTCTTATATGATTATATATATACTTATATTTACTTAAAAGCTTTAAGATCTTCCCACGAAACACTAGAGGTGCTGGTAAGGGAATTTACTCAAATCTTTTAACTAAATATAATAAATATGTATATATATATATAATATAAGCCTTGAGTTTTTCCCACGGAACACTAAAGGTGTTCGTAAGGGAAGTCGCTTAAGTATTGTTAAATAATTATAACGAATATATCAATATATGGCCAAAACAAGTGCGTTTAAGTTTAAAGAATAAAATGCTAGCTTTGTAATTTAATTCCTACGAAATACTAAAGGTGTTAGTTAGGAATATAAACCAAGCGTTGTTGAAATTATCACTTCGTGCTTAAGAGTGTATAATTTGTAGAAAATAATCCTTGTACGGATTTGTTTTTCTTTAAGTTATTCTATATAAGAGCTTGTAGGGATGAAGAGAAGGTGTTACTAAGCTTCTTATATGAATATTAAGAGTGGTCGGTTAAGACTCGGATGAAAGCTAAGAGGTTTACCTCTTTTAAGAGATAAACGGAAAAGTTCGCCGGAAAAATTCGCCGGAGGTTCGGCCGAATTTTGGCTTGTTGGTCGAACTTGGGCAGCCCTTCGGGAGGCAAGAAAGTGGTATGGATGAGCTTTTCTTGGGACAATAGAGCTTGGTTGGAGGAACTAAGATTGAAGATCAAAATCCTTGAATATATGATATATATTTGTAAGAGAGAGATTTTTGAGATGAAGTATTTGGGTTTGGATATTAGTGAGTGTGTAGAGAGAATAATTCTTGAAAATGCCCAGTAATTATTTAGCTCTTAGCTTGTGTAAAAAAAATGGTGGGGGTGGGTGTTTATTTATAGAAGGAGTTAGTTGAAGGAAGTGGTTGAGATTAAGTTAAATTGAATGATGGATGAAGAAAGTGGTTTGGATTGATGACATGGAGGATAATGTGTGTTAGTTTGCAACTTGCATATAGGACAAACAAGAAAAATCCCAGCAACTTACTAAGTATATAATAATGGATTTTAGCTTTTTCAATTAATCATTAATTACTTAGTTAATTAAGTGATTAACACCATTAAATATACGACTTTGTAAACCCTTTAATAAATACAAACAAAAATATGATAATTATCTAAATATCATAAAATGATGATCTGAAAGTTTTGGTCAATTTTGGTCAAAGGTAGCTTCCTCAAACGCTCGGTCAAAGTCTTGGTCAACACCCAGAAAAATCACACCCGGATAAAATTTCTTTAAAAATTACGAAACTTTAACCAAGCATAGAAAATACCATTTAACTGACAAATCTTAAGTTTCAATATTTTCTAGCAAGTGGAAGTATTTTATTTGGATTTAAAATGATTAAATCAAGGTTTGGTTCCAAATAAAATATGAATAATCTTTTATGAAAGCAGATAGACCCTGTTAGCTCAGTTTGAGCTAAAATAAATACTTATAATATAGGTCCTTAAATATAAAATATTTGAGAGTGTGGGAAATATTTTTTAAGTATTTAAAAGTATTTTTCTCCGATAAATAATATTTTTGAGATACGAGAGAAAATTACTTTAAAAAATATGAGGAGGGGGATAAAATTAGATATTGATATTCCTTTATAAAATATTAATTTCTAAGAGTGTAAAAATATATCTTTGGATTTATAAATATGTTAGGAATGTATGTGCATTAGTTTGATGATATGTTTAACAAAATACTTAAGTAGAAATTTAGTGTCTGTAGCCTCAACGGATAAGACCACTTTGGCTATCCGTTGATGGTGTAGCTTTACTTAGAAATAAGTCTAGTGTTGTAGCATATTTCAGTCTCTGTATTTAAAATGTAATTCTTGGAAGTTGAGAGAAACTATGAGTCATGTTGACTACTAGATGATATGCAGATAGGAAGGCCAATTGTAAATACTTCATGCCTTGTAATTTTGTATAAGTGAAGTGGTATCAACGGATGACTTAAAGACCTTCAACGGATGAGAAGCTAAGCTTCAACGGATGTCTCTAAAGCTTCAACGGATAAAGTCATCAACGGATAACATCCTTCAACGGATGAGTGCATCAACAGATGAAAGCTTCAACGGATAACATCCTTCAACGGATGAGTGCATCAACGGATGAAAGCTTCAACGGATGTTCTGATGATTAGCCGTTGATAAGGGGTAGTTGTACCTACAAACATAGGCACATGGGTTGATAGAGACAACTGAGATGTGGTAGCCAAATTTCAGGAACAACAGAAAAAGCAGCCGTTCTTCTCTAGTACAAAGATGCAATAGTCAACAAAGTACTGGAGTGAACAGGAAAAGAAGCAAGTGAAGATCTTATTTTATTACTGTATTTTATATTGTTCTTCACTTGTACACTTGGTAATATATAAACCAAGTAGAAGCTAGTAATTAGATGTGAGATTTTCCAGAGCTGTTTAGAAAAATATTGAGAGAAAATTCATCTAGTTTGTACTAGGATGCAGCTGTGATCAACATTGTTTAATCACAGATTTTCTAAAATACCATCTCTGGTGGAACAACAAATCCACCAGAAAAGTTTTTAAGGTCTGTTGTGTTCTTTACATTTGTGCTTGAATATATATCTGTCTGTATTAGCTTAAAGCAATTCACACACTTGTTCTTCTTGAACACACAACTTTCATAAACTGCTCAAAACTTGAAAAAGTTTTGAGATTTACATTCAACCCCCCTTCTGTAAATCTCATTGTTAGTCCACTAGGAATAACAAAATATTTTATGGAGTGAAAGATATATATTTTATCCCTTTTAAAACCATCTATTTTTGAAATAAATTTAGCAGGAGCCTTCTAAAGAATATCCAAGTTTTGATATTCCTTTTTCAAACTTGTTGCCTTATTAATATTGCAAGAGAGCATAAGAAAAATCATATTTCCAATAGTTCTTTTACGATCTCATTGCTTTGGAGTATATTCCTTTAAAATGTATGTATTTTAATTTTCAGCAAATTGGAATATCTCTTATATTTATATTTAAAATATAAATATATTTTGAAAAACATTTTTGAAAATATTTTTCTAGATATGGATTTTCACTTTTATTTATGTCAATTAAATTCGTGCCTAGTTGGAGAGGATATACGTGTTTTAAATTTTATGTTAAATTATGCAAATACCAAAATAAATATTTAATCGAAGATGTCCTTTCAATGTGGAAAGTTGGGGTCTTCAAAACCTGGAGGTTGACTGACATAGACTTCCTCCTCCATTTCTCCATTCGGAAAGGCACTTTTTACGTCTATTTGATAGACTTTGAAATTGGCATTGGCTGCATAGGCTAGAAAATTGTGATGGCTTCAAGCCTTGCAATTGGAGCAAATGTTTCTCAAAATATATTCCCTCCTGCTGAGAGTAACCTTTAGCAACCAATCTAGCTTTGTTCCTTATGACTATGTCATTTTTATCCATCTTGTTTCTAAATACCCACCTTGTGTCATGGAATGCTTGTTTTTAGGTTTGGGTACCAGCTTCCACACTTTATTTCTTTCAAATTGTTTTAGCTCTTCTTGCATTGCTAAAACCCAATATGGATCCATTGGAGCCTCTTCTACCTTCTTTGGTTCTTCCTGTGATAGAAAGCTACTATACAGACATCCATCTTGACTTTCTCTCCTTGTTTGCACTCTAGATGTTGTATCACCATTAATTAGTTCAAATGGATGATCCTTAGTCCATTTTTTTAGGTGGTAGATTTGCTCTAGATGAAGTGACCTCATTGGTGTCTTGATGTGTGACTGAGTGCTGACTAGTTGATACTCCCCTGAGTTGGTGGATCTTTGATTTGAAGATGGGGTTCTGTCAAACAGTGATCTAGAATGATCATCAATGGATGCTGAATTCTGTCTTTCAATGGATGATGCACATTATCTTTCAATGGATGCTGCACGTTGTCTTTCAATGGATGCAGTCCTTTGTCTTTCAAAAGATGCTGTACTTTGTCTTTCAACGGATGCAGCACTCTCTGTATCAACTTTTGTTGCGTCATTTGATGGCAAGTTTAAATTTTTTTTTTTCATTCCTTCTTGATCACTTTCATCATCACAGTCATCAAAATATATCTTAACATTATCAATTTTGAGGCATTCATGGATACCTTCATCTCTAAGTCCATCAATTGTTGTGCATATGTTGTGTACTTGATAATTTCATAAACAAAACATCTAAGTAGATTTTACTTAGTGAAATTATGTAGCACTCGACGGATAAGAATTATAGTCCCGACAGATAACTCATTATAGTCCCGACGGATGATTAACTTATTATCCATCGAGTGAGTAGCTTATGTAATAATAAGTTTTTAGCACAGTTATGTATGCACCTTTGTATAGAATCTGTAGTAGCATATAAGTCATGTTGGCTTTAACTAGATATGCAGAATAGGTTGATTAATTGTACATAGATGATGTCTTGTAATTCTGCATAAGTGAAATAGAGTCAAGTGCCAAAATAGCTACCGACGGATGATTAACAAAGCCATCGACGGATGATCAAATGACTATCAACGGATGTTTAATATAGCAGTCGACGAATGATCAATTAAACCATCAACGGATGTTCTGAAAGTTGACGGATGATCATATGAAGAATTCAAACAGCAGTTGAACAGTGAAAGCTGATACACAGCCGTCGAGATGTACACAAACACATTGTGGAAGCCCATTAACTGGGTAATAGAGGACAAAAAGAAGCAAAGATTAAGACTGATAGTTTTTATATTTGTTCAGTCTTTTTTACTTTGTAATCTTGGTATTATATAAACCAAGAGAGTATCAAATAGAAAAAAAAACTGAGATAGCTGAGAAAACACAAAAACAGAGAAATCTTTGTAAGCAGAATCATTAGCATTTCCTGTATTCTCAGTAGTTCAATTTATAAGCAGCTGTGAGCATTCTTGCACACAGAGTCCTCTCGATATATTATATATATCTCTGGTGGAATTGTTTAAATCCACCAGAAAGTTTTTAAAGACTCATGTTTTTAATTACTTATGTTTTGATTCAATTAAGTTTACATTCCGCATTGTGCTAATCAAAACAAATATATCTATAATCGAGTTGAACATTTTTATTTCGAGAAAAAGTTCAAGAATTCCATTCAACCCCCCTTCTATAATTCTTGCTATATTGTTAAGGAAATAACAATTGGTTTCAGAGCAAGCTCTTAATTTATAAAGAGTTTAAAGATCAAAACACTTCAGCAAGATGAACAAGAAAGATGTTGGAGTCAAGATTCCTTTTCTTGATAAAGATAATTACCATCATTGGAAGGTAAAGATGCATCTTCATATGCTTTCTCAAGATGAGGCCTATGTGGACTGCATAGAAAGAGGCCCTCATGTTCCAATGAGAGCTGCAACAGGAAACGAGCCATCTGTTCCAAAGCCAAGGCATGAATGGTCTGATCCTGACATTGACCAAGTCAGGAAAGATAAAAAGGCCATGAACATTCGGTTCAATGGTGTTGATGCAGACATGTTTGATAACATCATTAACTGCAAAACTGCCAAGGAAGTTTGGGACACAATACAGATAATTTGTTATGGCACTGAGCAAGTTAGAGAAAATAAAATGCAGCTCCTGATTCAACAATATGAGCATTTTCACAATGAAGAAAGTGAGTCACTCACTGACATTTTTAGTAGATTCCAAAAACTACTAAATGCTCTTAAGTTGCATGGAAGAGTCTATCAGACTAAAGACTCCAATCTGAAATTTCTCATATCTCTTCCAAAGGAATGGAAACCAATGACAGTCTCATTGAGAAAGTCACAAGATTGTAAGGAGTTTACTTTGGAGAGACTGTATGGCATTCTGAAGACCTATGAGCTTGAGATAGAGCAGGATGAAAGAATGGAGAGAAGAAAGAAGAAAGGAGGATCCATTGCACTAGTTGCTGATCTAGAAAAGGAGAAGGAAGTGAAGATGGAAGCTGTAGAATCAACTTCAAAGGTCTGTGAGAATAAGGGTAAGGGGCTAGCTGCAGAAAGTGAAGAATCATTGAGCCAAGATGACATGGAGGACATTGATGAGCACCTAGCATTTCTTTCAAGGAGATTTGCCAAGCTCAAGTTCAAAAAGAACTTTGGAGCAGCCAAGACAAATAGAAACATGGTGGATAAGTCAAAATTCAAATGTTTCAAATGTGGCTTGGCAGGGCATTTTGCAAATGAGTGTAGAAAGTCGGATTCTCGTAAGAAAAGGTTTGAGTCTGTGGATTATAAGCAAAAATACTTTGATCTACTCAAACAAAAGGAAAGGGCTTTTATTACACAAGAGAATGACTGGGCAGCAGATGGTTTGGATGAAGATGAAGATGTCAGCTATGTCAATCTAGCCCTAATGGCCAAGTCTGATGAAACAGAGACAAGTTCCTCAAGTAATCAGGTAATCACTACAAACCTTGCACATTTATCTAAAGCTGAGTGTAATGATGCCATAAATGACATGTCTACAGAATTGTATCATTTGTGTGTTACACTTAAGTCTCTCACTAAAGAAAATGCTAAAATCAAAGAAAATAACTTATTTTTAAGTGAGAGGAATAATGTGCTTGAGTCTCAGTTTGTTGAGTTTGAGAAACTAAAAATTGAGTGTAAGATTGCCAAGGAGGAATTAACTGAGTCCTTGAAAAAGGAAGAAATTTTGAAGAAGCAGCTCGAACGTGAACAAGAGGTGATTAAAGCATGGAAAACATCCAGGGATGTTCATGCTCAAATCACCAAAGTTCAAGGAATTGAGTCTTTTTATGATGAAGACTGGAAAAAGAATAAAGAGAAACTAGAACCTATTTTGGTAGATGGGTTGCTGACAGATGTAGACTCGACGGATGATGAGGACTATCCGTCGGATAACAAAAAGTGTTATCCGTCGAATGATAAAAATCCTCATCTGTCAGCTGTAAGCAAACCCATTAGAAAAGCCAAATTAATCAAGCTAAATGATAAGTATGGGTCTGTTTCCAAGAACTTTGTTTCAGGAGAGTCAAGTCAAGCTAAGAAAGGGAAAAAGGCTAATGTTGGTCACATGACTGTCAAACAGTTAAGTGACAGACTTGAGAAAATAGAGGTAAAAACAGAGACTAAAAAGAAAAACAATATGAATGGTAAAGTAGGGATTAACAAACACAATAACTACACACCTGATAAATATGCTCCTAGAAAAATTTGTGTCAAGTGTGGTAGTGTAAATCATTTTTCTGTTAATTGCAAATCTGCCATGCCTACTCCCATGTCTGTTCAGCCTCAATTTCCTAATATGAATGTCATGCCTCTCATGCCTGTTAATGCTATGCCTACACAGAATATGAATGCATAGTTTGCTAATATGCCATTTGCAACTAATCCATATTATGCTGCATACAATATGCCTCAAATGCCATTTAGCATGCCTTACTGGAATAACATGTTTGCACCAAGCATGCCATTTCCTGTTAGCCATAACATGCATGATAATTCTGTTGCATTTAGTGGTTTCAAAGGTACAACCCAATTGACTAAGGAAGAATCTGAAATTTCTAAGTCAAATGAGATAAAACCTAAGAAATAGAAGAAGAAAGCTAACAAGGCAGGACCCAAGGAAACTTGGGTACCAAAATCAACTTGATCTGATTTTGATGTATGCAGGGAAACAGAAAGAATCTTTAGTACTTGGATAGTAGCTGTTCAAGACACATGACTGGTGATTCTACCCTACTCACAGAGTTTAAGGAGAGAGCTGGCCCAAGTATTACTTTTGGAGATAACAACAAGGGTTATACTGTGGGATATGGCTTGATTTCAAAGGATAATGTCATCATTGAAGAGGTTGCCTTAGTGGATGGTCTCAAACACAATCTGTTGAGTATCAGCCAGCTTTGTGATAAAGGCAACTCAGTAACCTTCAATAAAGGAGCCTGTGTTGTGACTAATAATCAAAACAATAAAGTGGTTCTCACTGGTATGAGAAGAGGAAATGTGTACCTAGCTGACTTCAACTCAACTAAAGCAGAATCTGTAACTTGTCTTCTCAGTAAAGCAAGTCAAGATGAAAGTTGGCTATGGCATAAGAAGCTATCCCATTTAAACTTCAAGACCATGAATGAGCTGGTATAGAAAGAACTAGTAAGAGGCATTCCTCTAGTGGAGTTTACAAAGGATGGACTGTGTGATGCCTGCCAAAAAGGGAAGCAAATCAAAGCATCATTCAGGAAGAAACTTGATTCAGCAATTGAAGAGCCTCTGCAACTGCTTCACATGGATCTGTTTGGACCAGTCAATGTATTCTCAATTTCAAAGAAAAGATTTTTCCTAGTAATTGTAGATGATTTTTCAAAGTTCTCTTGGACATATTTCCTAAAGTCTAAAGATGAGGCTAGTGAAATCATCATCAATCACGTAAGGCAAGTTAACAATCATCCTAATTTCAAAGTTAGAAGAATCAGGAGTGACAATGGAACTGAGTTTAAGAACTATGTCATGAGAGCATTTTGTGAGGAAAATGGAATCTTACATGAGTTCTCAGCAGCAAGGACTCCACAACAGAATGGAGTAGTGGAGAGGAAGAACAGATCACTTATTTAAGCTGCAAGGATAATGCTTAAAGAATCAAAATTACCAACATATTTTTAGGCTGAAGCTGTAAACACTGCATGCTACACTCAGAACATCTCTCTGATTAATCAAGCAAGATGTATGACTCCTTATCAATTGTTCAAGAACAAGAAGCCAACTCTAAACTTTCTTCATGTCTTTGGCTGTAAATGCTATATTCTGAGAAATCAAACAGATCAAAATGGGAAGTTTGATGTTAAAGCAGATGAAGGAATTTTTGTTGGATATGCTATTGGTAAAGCATATAGAGTCTACAATCTAAGAACCAACATTGTTGTGGAATCTATACATATTGTGTTTGATGATAAAAAGATTGAAGGACTGAAAGATGGAGATTACCATGAGAGCCTCAAATTTGACAATGTTGAGATGGTCAGTGATGAAAGTGATGATTAGAGTGATCAAGAAATAGTATCTAAGGATAATGCAGACAAATCTACCACCAATGAAGCACAAAACTCAACATCCGTCGAGTTGCATAATGCTTCATCCGTCGGAAGGCAATCTGTGTTATCCGTCGGAAGACAACCTGCCTCATCCGTCGGTACTCAAAATTCACCATCCGTCGGGTTATCTAAAGGAGCAGGAAGTCAAGGTAGATCACCCATAGAAAGTACCCCTTTCTCAAATCAAGGTCCTCAAATTCAGGGGGAGTTTCTAGCAATCAAAACTCAATCACACATCAAGACAACATTGAGATCTCTTCATCTAGAGCTAATCTACCTCATCCAAGGAAATGGACAAAAGATCACCCCTTTGAACTGATTATTGGTTTCTTCTAGAGTTCAAACCAGGAGAGCAACTCAAGAAGAATGTCTATACAGCAGCTTTTTGTCAAAGGAAGAACCAAAGAAGGTAGAAGAAGCCTTGTTAGATCCTGATTGGATTTTAGCTATGCAGGAGGAGCTAAAGCAATTTGAAAGGAATAAAGTATGGAAGCTGGTACCCAAGCCTAAAGGAAAGAATCCAATAGACACCAAATGGGTATTCAGAAACAAGATGGATGAAAATGGCATAGTAGTAAGGAACAAAGCCAGATTGGTTGCTAAAGGCTATTTCCAGCAAGAAGGAATAGATTTTGATGAAACATTTGCTCCTGTTGCAAGACTTGAAGCCATCAGAATCTTCTTAGCCTATGCAGCCCATGCCAATTTTAAGGTCTATCAAATGGATGTCAAAAGTGTCTTTCTGAATGGAGATTTGGAGGAAGAAGTGTATGTTAGTCAACCTCCTGGCTTTGAAGATCCAAATTTTCCAGAGTATGTCTATTATCTACTGAAAGCACTTTATGGACTGAAGCAAGCACCTAGACCCTGGTATGACACTTTATCAAAGTTCCTTTTGGAAAATCACTTCACAAGAGGTACTGTAGATAAAACTTTATTTTTCAGAAATGTCAATGGCTCTAGCATACTTGTTCAAATTTATGTAGATGATATTATTTTTGGCTCTACAGATGAGAAACTTTGTAAAAAGTTTGCCAAACTGATGCAAAGTAAGTATGAAATGAGTATGATGGGAGAACTAACTTACTTTCTTGGTTTACAAGTTAAACAAGTTAGTGATGGAATATTCATTAGTCAAACTAAATATATTTTTTATCTTTTAAAGAATTTTGATCTAATGGATTGCACATCTGTAAAAACTCCCATGGCCACTGCAACTAAACTTGAATTAAACACTACTGAAAAGTCCGTGGATATTTCAAGCTATAGAGGCATGGTTGGCTCACTTCTGTACTTAACAGCTAGTAGACCAGATATAATGTTTGCTACATGTTTATGTGCTAGATTTCAGGCTGATCCTAGAGAATCTCACTTGATAGCTATTAAGAGAATTTTCAGATATCTCAAGGGAACACCAAAACTTGGCATTTGGTATCCTAGAGATTCTGGTTTTGATCTAACTGGTTATTCAGATGTAGACTGTAACACCCCCAGATCCGGGGTCGGGGATCCGGGTCGTCACGGTCTTTCTTTCCACAATATCACTTCACTTAATTAATAATAAATAACCTTATGCTGTGACCCCACACTAACACACACCACAACCCGTTATAGTCTCAGAGATGAAATTTAAATAAGTACAAGTCTTTGAATCCACAATTTAGAAGTTATTACAACCCAAAATGATTACTTGATAAATTTACAGTTAATTGCCATTATCTGCCACAAGTTATAATTATACATAATTGATTCTCAAAAGTAGATGGTCTGATCTACAATAGGTCTACCTCTGCAGCTATAGCAACTACAACATCAACGGGAAGACGCGGAACGCTTCCCACGCGCTTGCGCTGGGTCTGCTGGAGTCTGGCCATCTTTCCTAACTGTTGTTGTGTGATGAAGAAATAAAGCAAGGGTGAGCAGCAAGCCCACCAAAATAATATGTATAATGATTTACAATATATGAGCCTACTCATAATACTCATGAAAGTCTTGGTCAAAAGAAATGAACCAAGTTTGATATCTTAATGCGATGAAGTCGCAAAATATTCAGTATATATACATATATACTTTTCAAAATATTGGAAGTCCTCTTCCATGCATAATATACACAACATTCCAGTTTATAACTGTATAAAAATATCGATGCAAGGTGATCTAATATATCTAACCTTGTCTCAACGTTTTTCTGAAAATCTTTGTCATACATAAGACAATTATTAATTAGATATAAGTTTAAAAGATGAGGTTACCAAATACCCCAATATACTTATATCTTTCCCCAATACTACTTGAACTACCACCGTTCAAGTTATAATCAATTTCAAAAGTTCATCACATAGATGAGACTACAAGACAAGATTTGAATAGATTAAATCTTTGAAATATTATTAAAGGAAATGAAGCTAGGATATACTTCATTAAGTTCTGATATATATATATATATCCACATATACATCTTCTTTATACATTTCCTGAAAACCTCTGTCATGTAAGGTATGAACAGAGTTTGAAACATCCAATGAATTTTGGAAAGGAAAAGAATTTTGGCATAAACCAGATATCTTGCTGATCAGGCAAAGATACCAATAAGTAACCTTTTCTACTGTAGATGGATGAATTCCTCACCGGTCATCACCCTGGCCGCATTAGGACCTCGCGCTAGACCGTTACCCGGCCCCTCACGCGTTGATGGACTGCAACCCAGCCACTTACACATTCATAGACCGTACCCCGGCCTGTCGCTTATGCCGACTCAATTAGATGGGCTTACTTCCCGAACGTTGGGCAAGTAATCAATTCATTTACCAAAACTGCAACCTCGTTGCGAATATAAAATACACCACAGAGCCGGATTCCCCAGGTTTTGAGCGAGTATTTAAATCCCCTTAAAAAGGAAGATCTTAAATATAAAAATGAGTTTTGGGATCCGCTCTGACTTTAAAAATCATTTTGAAGACTCGAAAACACTTTAAAGAGTGTTTGGAGTAAAGCTGATTTAATGAAGTAAATCAGTCCCCAGAATATTTAGAAAATGACTGAATATTATTATTTAAATAATATTCCCATAAAGAATAATCTTTATAAAAATAATTGAAGTAGAAGTATTAAAACTTATACTTGAAACGAGTATTAAATAACCAAAGATATACTTATATGAAAGTATTATCTTTATTTGAATAATCGAAAATAAGTTTGATTATTGACACCTTATTCTTTAATAAAATAAAGAATATATCTCAGCAAATAATCGGAGTCATAGATCCTCAAATGAATATTCAAATAATATTCATTAAATAATATAAACTGAGTCATAAGCCCTCGAATGAATATTCAAATATTATTCAATAAATAATATAAACTGAGTCATAAGCCCTCGAATGAATATTCAAATATTATTCAATAAATAATATAAACTGAGTCATAAGCCCTCGAATGAATATTCAAATAATATTCAAATAAATAAATAAAAGGAGTCATACGCCTTCGAATAATATTCGAAATAATATTCAATAATAAAATAAAGTTAAAGTTATCGAATAAACCTTATTCGATTAATAATTTGGAAAACTATAACCATATATATATATATAAATATATATATATATATCCATATCCATATATACAAAATCTACTCGGGGTCCTCGACTCCCGGTTTTAGAAAATATTTTCACCTTTGGGTCCCTATACTAAGGGTATATGCAAGTTACCGCTATTCTCTAGCATAGGTATTATCAACTGAACCAACAGATATATATATTTCAAGAATATGAAACAGGCATGCATATATACCATATCACATGCTACAATATATCGCAAGAATTTGCTAAATAACCAATATGCATTTATCGCAAGATCATGCATATACAAATGTATACATCACAACAACAGTATAACGGATAGAATACTCGCCTGAGCGACTTGGGGTGATAAAAGGCTTGGGACGAGTCTGGTAACCTATAAACAACAAGTAAGTTGGAATTAACCCAAAATCACTTGTAAATCTATACTTTAACTAACTTAGACTCTAACGCTTGTTTTGCGCTCACTGATTCGCTTAAGTCACTCGGGTACCCTCGGCTCCGCCATTTTTAATAATTTAACCTTTACGACATTTAAAGCGATTCCTTCGCGAGTGTCTTACCAACTGCCTAACACACTTACCATAAATGTTTCATACATTAATTAACCCTTTTTGGTCTTTAACCTATGCTTCAAAGTAAGGCGAGGGGAAAAGTTTCGTTCGCGAAACGCCGTTACATGAAACGGTCGTTTCTCCTAAACCGTGCATCGGAATCGAACGAACTACATATCAAAACGAAGCTCGTAACATGAGCTATCTAAACATGGCAGTGGTCATAATCTAGCAGGGGGTTCTCGGGTCCTAATGTTATGCACAAAAACAGTCTAAAGAAAATTGGACGTTACGACGGCTATGTTTACGCGATTTCCAAATTTTAAACCATTCAATACCAACCACAAATCAACCCCAAATCAATCATACAACCAATATCCCTCCAAACCACATCATAACAGCCCCAACAAATTCAAGTTTAACATTCATACTTATGCCTAAGCTTAACTTTAACCATACTTAAGTTCTTTTAATCAAAATAACAAGATTTACCAATCCAACAACATCCCAAAACTCACTAATCTCTACATACACAACCATCAAGCCTCTCATGAACTAAAATACTCATATTATGCTCTTAACATTCAATAACAAAGCTTGGTTAAGAGATTATACCTTCCTTGAAGCTTTTTAACACAACACAAGAGCTTTGAATGCCTAAAGAACCTTGATCCTTGCTTGTATAACCTTAATCTTTCATAAAAATTCAAGAAAACTAAAGTTATTTCTTGAAGGTTACTATTCACCATCTTCTTCCTTGATTTATAGAAAAATATTGGCTTGGAATTAGAAGCTTAAACTTATAGGAAGTATGTAACTATCCATGGGGAAGCTTAGATAATTACCTTGCTAAATAGTAAGTGGTGGAGCTTGGATCTTCAAATTTTAAGAAATGCACCCGAGAGCTTGAAGAAGAAGAAGAGAGATTTTTGTGTTTTGGCTTGATTTGCTTTTGGTTGGTTGATTTTTGTTGTTTGCTTTAGTGAATTACCTAGTTGCCCTTGGTTTTGTGTGGTTAAAAAGTCACCACATCTCCTTCCTTCCCATGTCATGCTTGTGTCATCCTCATGATGTCATCCTCCCTTCCTTGTCCTCTTTCTATTGGTTGGATGACATCATTCCCACTAATCCCTTTGATTAACTTCCTAATCGTTTGCCTAATGACCGCTGATCTGTTATACGGTTCGCTTAACTTTCGTTTTCGTTTATCGTTTGAGGGATCATACCCGGGATCTTATTACTTAGGTTCCCTTAACCTTTCTCAATATATTATATTCCTTTTATGATCCTCTCCTATAATCCTTTTATTTAAATCCTTTTTATCCTGTTACCTTTTTCTCAAATCTTTCCGTATCTAGTGTATTTTCGGGAAAAATCAAAGTGTTCGGATTTGGATTCTGACGATCTTTACATACACTTATATCCCATATAAAGTACTAATAAAATCTCAGAATATCCATATCAGAACCCCTACATAGTGTGGCATGAAAAGTTTTCTCGTTCAGCAAAAACACTATTCATAAGGGTTTCAAAATTTTCCCAAAAATTGGGGTTATTACACAGACTATGCAGGTTGCAAAATTGACAGAAAGAGCACAACAGGAACTTGTCAATTTCTAGGAGACAAGCTTGTGTCCTGGTCCAGTAAAAAGCAAAATTCAGTTTCTACTTCTACAGCTGAAGCTGAATATATTGCTGCTGGCAGCTGCTGTGCACAGATTTTATGGATGAAAAATCAATTGCTAGACTATGGTTTGCAAGTTGAGAGGATTCATATTTTCTGTGATAACACAAGTGCAATTGCCATCACTGAAAATCCAGTGCAACATTCAAGGACAAAGCACATAGACATCAAGTACCATTTCATAAGGGAACATGTAATGAATGGTATTGTAGAGTTACATTTTGTTCCAAGTGAGAAGCAACTTGCAGTTATCTTTACCAAGCCACTGGATGAATCCACCTTTTCAAGGTTGGTAAGTGAGTTAGGTATGCTTAATTACTCTTGAATTTATCTGAGTTATTTTGCAAGTTGAAATGTAGCCAGAAATTTAGCTGATTTTTAGTCATGGATGAAATTTTGGCTAAGTCCAAATTTGCATCTCGACGGATGACGATTATCCATCGAGTTGAGTCATTCGTCGATATACTATTTGCAAATAAAAATCAATTACTTTTCTGGAATCTTTTAAAACTCGACGGATAACAGTTTATCCTCATCCGTCGAATTGTCTAAATCTTAACCGTTAATTCCTTGAACATTATCCATCGAGTATACTTACAGTTTGTAAGCATTACACGACGAATAATGGGTGGAATTTTTACAGTTTATTTTTAAAACGGCTATTTTAGGCAATTTCTATTGGGTAATTTACTTTTCTTTATTATTTTCATTCGTTGTTTTTGAGATAGTATAAAAGCTTATTTCATTCTAATTATTTTCTTTTATTATTCTCAAATTCAACTGCTTTTATTTCATTCTCTCTCAAGCAAATATTCTCCTTCTCTTCAAGCTTTCATTCTCTAACAATGGCACCTGTAGTAAAGATTATGTCTCAGACTGGGTTCATTTATGAGAAGAACAACTTCACTGCTTTGGTCAATAAGGGTATTCAGCAATCAGAAGACTATCACAAGATGATGGACTTCGTGAAGAACTGCAAGTTAAGTTATGCCATGCTTGAATCACCCACAATTTTCTGTGAAGTTGTTGAAGAGATGTGGACCACTGCAATCTACAACTCTACTGACAAAACCATCACTCTAACTATCAAAGGTAATGAGTTCTGTATCAATAGTGATGTGATAAAAGCATGTTTCAAAATTCCTGATGATAATGTAACTTCACCACACACTGACATTGATATTATAAATATGCTTAATTCCATGCAGTATGCACTTCCTACTACTAAGATAAGTGATATTACAAGATTAGGTCTTAGGAAGGAATGGAGTTTCATGTGTGATGTTGTGACTAAAGTTTTCTTTGGAAAAATCAGTAATTTTGATTCTGTGAACATTTCCATGCTTAACATGCTATACATGCTAGTTACAGATAAATTTTACAATTTCAGTGACCTTGTCTTGTATGAGTTAGGTTTTAAACTAGGTGAGTTAGCCAAAAGGGGAAAGAATGTATATTATGCTAGATTTTTCATGATATTGGCTAACCATCTTTGTCAAGAGATTGTACTTGAGAACCCAAACAACAAATTAGCTTGTTGGGTTCAAGAGAGAAGAATCATTGCAGATTTGAACAGAGCCAACCATCATAGGGATGTGCCAATGTTCTACTTTCCTGTAATGCAGACACCTCATGTAAATGAGGTAAGTTCATCCATACCCTCAACTATTCCAATCTCATCAATTTCTTTGAGTTCAGGAGTAGCTATGGCAACTGTGACAATGACCAAACAGTTGCCTACCAAAGCTGCCAAAACAACTATAATTTCTAAATCCAAGTCAAAAAACCCCCTCTGGTATCTCTCAAAAGGTACCAGTTGAAAAATCCACCAAAGCCAAAGAGGGGAGTGTGAAGGAAGGTCAGTTAGGTGAGGGAAGGGGTGAACATCAAAGAAACCCCAAGGATAAGGTTGGAGAGTTGAGTGAATCCCAGCCTAGCCACACTGCAGTTTCCCAACAAACTGCAGTGCTTAAAAAGGACAAAAGCTCACTTCTAGCTACATCCTCCCAAAAGTATGTGGCTATTGAACAAAGCTCTCAGCCAAGAGCACAGGCCAAAAGGGTTAGGGACACAAGCTCACCCCAAACTTACACAAGAAAGAAGAAATCCAAAACCACTGGGGATGCACAGGGCACACACACAGTGTAAACTGGTACTAAAGACACAGTCCCTGCACTTTCTCAAATTCAGTTTGATGAGGCTCCAATAAATGTGGAGTCACAGCCAAAATCTCTTATAATAGAAGCCTCTGAAACACCATACTCACCAACAAACTCTCTGGAAGTGGATATGATAAACACTTCAATTCCTGATTCCCCTTCTTTAACTCTGTTGGGAAAGCCAAAATCTAGTGCAAGTGAGCATCATCTTTTGGATGATTTGTTGGCTCACTTGCCAATTCTTTCAGATACTATTGTGACATCCGTGCCTCAAATAACTTCAATCAACACAGAGTCAATAATAGTTTCTCTTCCCACCTCATTCATTTCTACTCTCTCGATGGATATTGCTCATCTGTCGAGTAGTGATTGTATCCCGACGGATAAGCTTAACAGCAGTTATCCGTCAGATAGCTTTACCACTCACCCGATGGATATCACTTATCCGTCGAGTGTCTCTGCACAACTTTAAACTTCAGTTATTTCTAGTGCAGAAGATTTAGTGGTAATACAGTCACTCTTAGGACTGAGAGAGGAGAGTGCATTGAGTGAGAGGCTGGGTTGCTCCCAGGAAAAAGGAGAGGAAAATAGTGAATCTCAGCAATCCATTTATTCAGGATTGGCAAAAGTGAGTGAGAGGAGTCCCACCTTAGTAGGTGAAGGTGAGGGTGTGAGGGTAGGGAGCCAGGGTGAGACCCTGATGCAATAAAAGAGAGATTATGAGAGAAAGGCAGGTACAGGAGAAATAAGGGTGGATCCAGCCATTGCTAGTGAGTCAATGATTGTGGATGATGCTGAAAAGGAAAGACAATTTCAGCAACATTACAAAGCTGAAATTGATAACATTTCCTTGGATGCTGACACTTTTACTCATCCTATGTCAGCCTATCAATTGTTGGCTGCTCAGGGCAATGTGGAGGCGGAACAAACTTTAAATTTAGTACATACCTCAGAATCTCTTCAAAGAGATAAAGCTGCTATCAATAAGATGCCTTCTCAAGCTGGTGAGCCATCTGAAGAATTTGGAGTAAATTCTAATGATGATGACTCTGTTTCTTTGGATGGAAGCATGAACCTAGGGGGAGATGAAGGCCCAAGTTCTGTTTTAAATTTACCTGGATGGGCATGGACAAAGGAATCTACACCAGGACAATTTGGTGTATCTTTGGTCAAGCAAGTGATGGCTATTCAAAAGGCCCTTCAGGAAACTTCAGATGCTGGTACCAAGGCCATTCTTCAAGCTCACCTAGACTCCCTACATCTCATGAAGATCTAGCACTTAAGATAGAATCTGAGTGTGGATGAACTGAAAAGAGATATAGCTGACTTGAAAACTTATAATTCTGAGAAGCTGGATTCAGTAATGCCTTATGGTACCATGCAAGATCTATTACTGAGACTGAGGAGAGAATCAGATTCTGAAAAGAAGCTAGCCAAGCTGGAAGACAGAGTTCAAGTTATTGAGAATTCAGTGGCTATCCTTCTTCAAAATCAACAGACTCAGACAAATCTTCTCATGCAACTGGCTAAAGCACAAGGTCCTCAACTTGATGATAACAAAAAGGGGGAGAGAGAATCAAGTAAGGGGGAGAAAGGACCAACTGAGGGGGAGAAACTTCAAGTACAAATCAGCAATATAATTGTACCTTCAATTACTGTCTCCAAGCCAACAGTTGCAGATGGTATAGATCTAATTAAAGCAACAGCAGCAAATTTGAAAGTTGCTGAAAAAGGAAAGTTGAGTTTGATCAACTGGAATAAGATTGATGAGGAGATACAGAAAAGTTTGAACTAGTCAAGGAGCCAGTTAAGTTAGCCATTCATCACTCTCATGTCAAGCCAATTAGTGTGAATGAGATGAGCATGAACTATCTGGAAAAAGGACAATCTTCCTGCATCAAGTCTACAAAGGCTGGAACAATTCTTAAACCAAGGGCAAATTATCCAAAATCATCTTGGAAAAACCCCATGGATACTGTGTATGAGACACCCAAGCCTGATGAAAAGAAGCTTCTGTCAAGATCTATTATCTTCTATAAAGATCCAGCTGATTCAGCTTTAAAAAGGAGAATTGCTAAGATATTCAGAAATGGAAAGGAAATTTGTGTGGTAGCTGGACATCCACAATTTGCTCAAGCAAAGAAAGAAAAAAAAGCCAGATTAAAGCAGGAAAAAAGGCAAGCTGCTCTAGATGCAAAGAAGTCTAAACAAAAGAAAGAACAGATTGCTATCTTGGCCAAGCTACAGACTGTAAACTCTTCTCAACAAATTCCCTCTCAATCATCTGAAGCTGCTGAATCAAAGAAGAAAATTGAAGAATAGAAGAAATCCCCAAGGAAGAAAGAATTGGCTAGAAGAACAAAAAGGAAACTGGATGTTGTTGACAAGGAATTGGAAGATCAATTTCCTAAAGAATTCACACCAACTACAACTCAAGCATCAAAGCCCTCTGTGGTATTTAAAGACATAAGGGTGGTGGATCCCTACAGGAACATACATGGTGAACTTATTGTGCCAAAGGATGAGCCAATAGAGTGGGATAACATACCAATTCCTGACTTCAACTTACCAATCCTTAACAAGCCAAAAAGGACAAAGTCAAGGGCAGTCAAGAAAGTGAAGCTGTCACCTCTCAAATCCAAGTCAGTAGTTAAAGCTAAACCCAAGGTCAACATGGGAGACTACTTGTACTTGTGTGACATCAAAGAATTTTTAGATCTAAATCTTTATCTGGATGAACTAGATGAAGTAAGGGCAATTGATGCATACAGAAACCTACCTGAAAGGTTGGTGTTCAAGTAAAGGAGGAAGGGAGATTCATTGGCCACTTCATAGGATTCTTCAAGAAAGCCAAGCCGTGCTGATTAAAGTCTATTCATCCTTCAAGAAAAACTTTGGGTTCAATGTAACTGCAAGAAGACTAGTATTGAAGGAGATTGAAGAGCTGAGGAGTGTTAGAGCTAAAGATGCACTCCCAAAGACCCTAATCATCCCATATACAGGGAGAAGAGTGCATCTAAGGCCCTACTGGATGATGGAATTCATGGATGACAAGGGTGTGAGAAGATTCTTCAGATTAGATGACCAACTGAGTATCTCTAGCAATGAGACTCTCTTGGAAATGCAAGAAAATCTAGATCTCTCAGAATCTGATGAACTGGAATTCCACAGGCAGCTCCAGAATCAAATTGAGGAAAATAACAGAAAGCTTGGAAGAAGATCCAGACCTTCAAGGAACTAGAAAAATCTGCTCAGGCTAGAGAAGCATCTTGAATTGACTGTGAGCCAAACCTTGTACATTTTGTTTAATTGAAGCACTTTCAGTTTATCTACTTATCTTTAAAGTTGTATGTTCAGGATGTTTTGTTATCATCAAGTATCTCTTAATTTATGGCTACAATTCCAGTAGACATAAATTGGGGGAGATTGTTGTGCATATGTTGTGTACTTGATGATTTCATAAACAAAACATCTAAGTAGATTTTACTTAGTGAAATTATGTAGCACTCGACGGATAAGAATTATAGTCCTGGTGAATAACTCATTATAGTCCTGACGGATGATTAACTTATTATCCATCGAGTGAGTAGCTTATGTAATAATAAGTTTGTAGCACAATTATGTATGCACCTTTGTATAGAATCTATAGTAGCATATAAGTCATGTTGACTTTAACTAGATATGCAGAATAGGTTGATTAATTGTACATAGATGATGTCTTGTAATTCTGCATAAGTGAAGTAGAGTCAAGTGCCAAAATAGCTACCGACGGATGATTAACAAAGCCATCGACGGATGATCAAATGACTATCAATGGATGTTTAATATAGCAGTTGACGGATGATCAATTAAACCATCAACGGATGTTCTGAAAGTCGACGGATGATCATATGAAGAATTCAAACAGCAGTTGAACAGTAAAAGCTGACACACAACCGTCGAGATGTATACAAACACACTGTGGAAGCCCATTAACTGGGTAATAGAGGACGAAAAGCAGCAAAGCTTAAGACTGATAGTTTTTATATTTGTTCAGTCTTTTTGACTTTTTAATCTTGGTATTATATAAACCAAGAGAGTAGCAAATAGAAAAAAAACTGAGATAGCTGAGAAAACACAAAAATAGAGAAATCTTTGTAAGCAGAATCATTAGCATTTCCTGTATTCACAGTAGTTCAATTTGTAAGCAGCTGTGAGCATTCTTGCACACAGAGTCCTCTCGATATTATATATATATATATGGTAGAATTGTTTAAATCCACTAGAAAGTTTTTAAAGACTCTTGTTTTTAATTACTTATATTTTGATTCAATTAAGTTTACATTCCGCATTGTGCTAATCAAAACAAATATATCTATAATCGAGTTGAACATTTTTATTTCGAGAAAAAGGTTCAAGAATTCCATTCAACCCCCCTTCTGTAATTCTTGCTATATTGTTAAGGGACTAACATCAATCTTCATATCATCGAACACAACATGTACAGATTTCATAACAATGTTGGTTCTTAGATTGTAGACTTAATATGCTTTCTCAACAGCATATCCAACAAGATACCTTCATCAGCTTTTGCATCAAACTTTCCATGTTGGTCAGCTTGATTCCTTAGAATATAGCACATGCATCCAAAAACATGAAGAAAGTTCAGTGTTGGCTTCCTTCTATTGACAAACTGATATGCCTTTGGCTTGATTGATCAAAGAAATATTCTGAGGGAAACATGCAGTGTTGACAGCCTCAACCCAGAAATAAGTTGGTAACTTTGATTCTTCTAGCATAGTTCCTGTAGTTTCAATGATCTGTTCTTTCTTTCAACCACTCTATTTTGCTATGGTGTCCTTGGAGCTGAGAACTCATGCATAATTCCATTTTATTCACAAAACAACCTCATTGTAGAATTCTTGAACTCAGTTCTATTATCACTCCTGATTCTTCTAACTTTGAGATCGGGATGATTGTTTACTTGCCTGATATGATTGATGATGTTTTCACTTGCTTCATCCTTTGATCCAAGAAAATATGTCCATGAAAATTTAGAAAAATTATCCACAATCACTAGACAATACTTCTTCTTATAAATTGATAATACATTGACTGGTCCAAATAAATCCATATGCAACAGTTGTAATGGTTCATCAACTGTTGATTCAAGCTTCCCTTTGAATGATTCCTTCATTTGCTTTCCTTTTTGACAAGCATCACACAGTCCATCCTTTGAAAATTCAACTTAAGGATTTCCTCTAACAAGGTCTTTCCTGACTAATTCATTCATTGTCTTGAAATTCAGATGTGATAGCTTCTTGTTCCAAAACCAACTTTCATCTTGACTTTCTTTGATGAAAAGGAAAGTGATTGAATCTGCATTTGTTAAGTTGAAATCAGCTAAGTACACAGTCCCTTTTCTTACTCCTGTAAGAACCACTTTGTTATCCTTTTCGCAGGTTACAACACGGGCTTCAGAATTAAAGGTAACTGAGTTGCCTTTATCACATACTTGACTGACACTCAATAAATTGTGTTTGAATCCTTCAACCAGTGCAACTTCATCAATGATGACATTCCCTTTTGAAATTAAGCCATATCCCATAATATATCCTTTGTTATCATCTCCAAAGGTAATGCTAGGGCCGACTCTTTCCTTAAACTCTGTGAGCAGGGTAGAATATCCAGTCACATGCCTTGAGCATCCACTGTCCAAATACCATAGATTCTTTCTGTTTCCTTAGTTACTGGATGAGCTAATTTCTGTTTCATATGACTTGGCCATTAGAGCTAGGTTGACATAGTGTATGTCTTCATCTACATCCTCTCCATCAGCTGCCCATTCAATTTCTTGAGTAATGAAGAACTTCTCCTTTTGTTTGAGTAACTCAAAGTATTTCTTCTTATAATCCACAGGCTCAAACCTTTTCTTTTTAGAGCTTGGCTTTCTGCACTCATTTGCAAAATGATCATTCATCCCACATTTAAAACATTTGAATTTAGTTTTATCAACCATGTTTCTGTTGTATTTTGTAGCTCCAACAATTTTCTAGAATTTATGCTTTGCAAACCTTCTTGAAAGAAAGGCCTGATGCTCATCAACATTGTAACGCCTGGGAAATTATGCTTGTCTTATATCGTATTAATGATAAATTATGTGTTTTAATATGTCATTTATGTGTAATTAGCTATGAAACCCTAATTGTTATGCGCTATCTGTATTCCTTATTGTCCGAGTATTTTCAGGGTATTTTTCGGATATTTTATTTAGTATTTATAGCCTTCGTATCAAAAGTTATAGGACCCGAACTATGATTTTATAGCTAATATTTCAAATAAAATAATTGGCCTTATTTTTCATAAAACGGCTTGTATCATCGCGTTATTCTGAACAACTAGATATTTTATAAATTTTCTCGTTTCGCGAAAAATGACTATTCCGGACCTCATTGGGTGTCAAAAACCCCACAAAAATCACATTTTTATTTTTATAAAATTATAGGACTTTTATTTATACCATTTTTTTTATTTTTGAATTATTCACAATTTTTGGGAATTTTTGATATATATATTGTATATATAAAATATTTAAAAATTAAATTTTAATAATAGAAAATTATAAAATTAGGGGCCATATAAATATAAAAGATGTATAATTAGGGCCTTACTATTAATTAGAAGTATTATTTTAACTACTATAAATAGCCTAATTTTTATTTATTTATTATTAATTAATTACAGAAAATCAGAAAATAATTAAAATTCTCTAAAATTCGGGTTGGGTATTCCAGGGCCGGGTCGAAGATTTAACCGTGATTTCAAGCTGATTTCTGCATCAAATCGTGTGATCCAAGTACCCAAATTGAAGGCTTTGATCTGTTCTTTCTATTTCTATCATCAATTTCAAGTTTTAATTTGTTATTTTTTATTTTCGATTTCTAGGGTATATACCCGATTTGGTACTTTTTGATTTCAGGGTTATTAGGATGATTTGATGATTGATATATTTTTATCTGATGATTTACAATCGATTTATGGTGTTTAATTGAACAAACGATTCCTGGATAGTGATATTCGATTACTAGGGTTTATGTTTAATTTTGATTTTTACGTTTTTGATTTTATCTGATATTCTTTGATGAACAAGCTTTGATTTGAGCTATTAAAATCAAGGTTTCATGTACAAATGAAGAAAATCGATACTTGGTCGGAGTTAATGTCGGTTTGATCGGAGAGGTTTATTGGAGGGTTATTCCGTGATGTTGTTGCCAGAATTGGATTTCCAGAATGATTTAGAATTGGTACCAGCTTAAACACGAACCAAACGGTTCCGTTTTCGGCATGAAAACGGCTGGCCGGAAGTTACTCCGGTGGTCAGATTCTGGGCAAAATCCGGCATATTCTTCATGCCCCAGATTTTTACCCATTTGACCCGATTGAATTACCCGGTTTGTATCCAATTTTCTCAGAGTTTGGTTTCTGACAAATGATTCAGGAATTTTATTTTTATTTTTATTAATTATAAAATCAGTTTTATTTATTTTATAAATTGATTAATTAATTAATTATTTAATTGATTTATAATATAAATAATTCTAAAATATTTTCTAAAAATTAGAATTATTATTTTCTTAATTATTTATTTATTATTTATTGATTATTTAAACATCATTAATTATTTTGATAATTAATCATATAATTTCAATAAATCATAATAAATTTATTTCAATTCCAAAAAATTATGGAAAAATCATTTTTAATTCTGATTTTTCCCAAATAATTATTTAAAAATATTTTTAGGGTTTAATAATTAATAATAATTATATTGAACAATAAATTGATATATCTGTATTTATTAAATAATAATTTCAGAATAGTGAAATTACTTCAGATTCTTATGGCACTTGCATACTTTTGATTCCTGTTCACAAACATTAATACACAATTGTTATTCCTTAGTTGCTATTTCATTTTGATTCCTAATTTCTCTTAATTTGTTGAATCCTCTATTTATATTCCAATAACTCTACACGTATATTGATATATTCTGGTGTTGGATTATATCAAAGTATACCGATTGTTCCGGTTGCTCCTCTATGGACTGGATAGTAACGATTGGGATTAAGTATACACTTGATCCTAAGGTCTGGGACTTAACTGAATCCTTGAGTTGGGCCATGGAGCATGGGGACCTAAATGGATCTATATAGTGAGATATAGATCTGCACTGTATCCTTGCTGATCAGCAGGATATAGGTGTGAACTTGTATCTAGTTTAATTCATTTGTATTCGCCAATAATGGCCTTTATTTTCTTTCCACAATTCATTGTTTAAAGTTCCTGTTTTAATATCAGTCAAATTGTTTCTTTATCTATTATTAATTGTTTAATAAAACATTAAAGAGAATCATTTGTTTATTATCAGAAAATGGCACCAAAAAGGAAGACCAGAACTGAAACATCCGACAACAACTCTGAGGGACAGACTAATGACACTATAAACAAAATGTTCCATCTGATGCAACATCAGATGGTAATAATGCAATAACAACAACAACAGATTCAACAATAGATGTTACAACAGCCACCTCATCCTGAACCTCAGTTATCACCAGTTGTGCCTGTTATTACCTTTAAGCAGTTTCAGTCAGTTAAGCCTCCAGAGTTCGAGGGTATAGCAGATCCTACTAAGGCTAGGGCTTGGTTGAAAGAAATGGAGAAACCCTTTGCGCTTGTGAAAGTTGAAGATGATCAGAAGACTAATTTTTCTAGTTACTTCCTGAAAGTGGAAGCCAATTATTGGTGGGAATCCAGGAAAGCCTTAGAGAGGGAAGACATTGTGACTTGGGATAGGTTTAAATATCTATTTCTGGAGATACATTTTCCTCGTTATGTAAAGAATCAGATGGAAATTAAGTTCTTGGAACTGAAGCAAGGGAAATATGTCCGTGACAGAATATGAAGCCAAGTTTACGGAGTTGGCTAGGTTTGTTCCGGAGCAGGTTGATACTGAGGAAAAGCGGCTAAGAGATTCTAACAGGGATTGAAGCCATATATTCGTAGCGGAGTAGCAGTATTTGAATTGACGACTTACACTGCCGTGGTTCAGAAAGCCATGATCATAGAAGGAGAAAGTGAAATGTCCCAAAGGGAAAAAGGACAAGGAAGTTTTCAGAACTGTTTCAATAGGATGTCGGGATTTCAAGCCCGGAAAAATATGAATTTTAAAAGGACAGGACAAGGCAATCAGAGAGCAGGTAATCATTTCCAAGCTCCTATTCAACATGGAATTATCAGAGCCTCACCGCCATACTGCAAAACATGTGGCCATAAATATACGGGCATCTTTATCAAGGCAAATATGACATGCTTCAGATGCAAACGGAAAGGACACTACTCCAATGAATGTCCAGCAGGAAGAACAGAGGTTACTTGTTTCCAGTGTGAAAAGAAGGGACATGTTGCTAGAGATTGTCGAGGACCAGCTATGGCCGCTAGTGTTCCGAAAGTATTTGTAATATCTGGGATATATCGTGTAATTATTTTTGCTAATAAATAAATATTATGCATGTTCAGTATTTATTTTGTGAATTATGTGTTAAGTGGTATATGTGTTTTAATGTTTAAAATTGATATAATTTGACTATTTTAATTTTTATATGTCCAAAATAAAATATAGATAATTGTCATATCTTCCTATTTATTTTAATGTTGATTTGTGATTTTATAGGAAATTTATGGAACACTCTTTTTCCAAGTATTTATAAACTATTTTATATAATCGGGAACCAGCCGACTTCACCCGTTTTTACATTTTTATAACCCAAAACTCTTGCGAGAACTCCTTTCTAACCTAATTGCAATATTCCGAGCATTTTCCATGATTTGACTTTTTCGATCTGGCGTACAAGTTGTCTTGTGCGGGTCCCGACGCAATATTTTAGATACAAAATTTGTTTCGGTAAATCAATAAAACTCATATTTTCGATAAATGGGATCTTTTTATTAAACTATTATAATTATCACCTCGTAATACGTGTAACCAGGCGCTGAGACCAAGACCAAGACCGCAGTACAAATTGTACATATTTGGATAATTATCCCAAAACCGGTACCGTTTTGGATCTGTTTTTATAAATAAACGTACTATTTTATATCCGGAATGATCTAACGGGATACTATTTTTCCGTAAATATAAATAGCCCTTACCGTAATTATTTCCGTACCGAAAATCATTTGCAAACCAGTAAAATCTTTATAAAACAGAGAAAATACTATATTTATATTTGTATCTTCGTAATCCAACTCAAATTCGGAGGTGTTATCGATATCGGATTTTGGCGTGCATATACTCAAAACGAAGCTATTGATTTGTACTTTCAGAATCATCCATCCGTGTCACTGCAGAATCAAAGGTTAATTTCCTATAACGTGATTTATATTCGAATTTCTTGGAATTAAAATTTGGGTTTTGAGTTCGAGCAACTGTTTGTATGATTTGATGATTGCATGTTATAGCTCTTTTTTTCCTGATGATTTTGGTATATCATATGATCAATTTGGAGTTCAATAACATGTTTAAATTAGGGTTTGATTCTTGAATTTTATAATTAGGGTTTATACTCGTTTGAATGTTCTTGATTAAATTTAGGGGTTTCTTATTTAGGGAATTGTAGACGTTCTAGAGGGGTGGGTTTTGTTCCCCTTGAAATTTGTAATCGATTCATATATAGCTTGCTAATTGACGTTGCTCGTAGTGACCGTGGTTTTGATTTGAAAGTTCGTCGATGTTCTTGTGAGTTTTGGCCGGATTTCTATTTCAAGCTATTGTTTGGTTCGATTGTTGCTTGATTTGAACTCTAGGAGCGGTTTGGAATGAAAACCCTATCTGAATCACACGAAACCATGTTGTTTTTGCTCAGATTGGGGCTCGCCGGAGTTGTTTTCCAGTCACCGGATTCTGGGTTCATGAAGAACCCGTATCTGTTCTTGGCGACCCGAAATCCAACCATGTTTGACCCGGTTTCGATCCAAATTTTTTGTAAAATCAATTTCTAATTCCTGTTTTTACAGTTTAGTCCCCTAGGGTTTTCCAACTTTGCAAAAACTTGATTTTTGTTTCAGAAACTTTTAAAAATCAGATTTCTTTTATAAATTCATTTCCAAAATTGATTTTTATTTTCTAAAATTCCAAAAATCATTTATTTTAATTCCATAATTTCATTAAATAATAATTAATTGATTAATTGATCAAGTAATTTAAATATTATTGATTAATTAGTTTGATTATTTATTAATTGATTTTAATTGATTATTTAATGTGATTTAATTATTTTAAAATGATTTAAAAATCCTAAAAAATAGTTTCGAGCCTTAAAATATTATTTTAAATTATTTTCAAGGATCAATAGTTAATATAAATTTTTTTAGAGTCAGATTTGAGTAATCAGACTCTGTTTATTACCCGAAATTGATCCAATGGCCCGTTTTGACTCAGAAAAATGTTTTAAAAATCATATTAAATACCTGAAAGAGTGTTTATGACCCGAGACCTCTTTATAAATGGAATTTCATTAGTTGTTTGACGTGCTATGTGTTATACGTGACTTGTTTGTTGGACTATTGATCTATATGTTCGGTGTTTACTTATTTCTAGCATAAATTTCAATCCATTAGTCGGATTTAGGTAAAACGAAGGGTAAATAGAAGTGTATACCAAATAGAATCATATGAGTTGAGTATTGATAGATGCCTATGATATGTGAGCAGAAGAGGCAAGGCATAGGAAAGGAAAACAGGTAGTCGAGGAGTAGGAGATTGTGATTGGAAATTGGTGAAGTATAGTAAGCTAGTACCAGGCAAGTGTTCTGAACTTTCTCGAGATATATTGTGAATAGATGATAGTTCTGTCTTATATTGCAAGTGATTTGAAGCACCGAACCCTAAACCTTGATTCCAGCTATTGATCTTTGAACCGTAAACCTTATTCTTTCTGAACCATTGATTACTAAATACCCGAATACGAACCACAGATATATGAAACTACTCCACAAATACATACAAACTAAAAACCGAACACTGAACCAAGATTGTCTTATATACTGAAACCATTATATCTTATACACTGAAAGAACAAATCCTTTTAACCTTGAAACTTTGATTCTTTTGTTATCCGATTCGTTCACCAGCTGATAGCCATTCTTTTATATTGCTATTTTGTTTCCTTGTGAAGATTAAAACCCATCTCATGATTGAAATATCCCATGTTGATTATGATTTCTTGTTTATTGCTTTACATTAATATTCTGTTATTGTGATAGAATTGGATTGTTTTATAAAATTGTGGACCAGCTTGTGGTCAGACCAGATTGGTGGTCAAGTTAGGCCAATGTGTGCCTTGGATCCAGTAATTAGAGCAAAGTTGTGTGCCTTGCTCGGGGTTAGTGCATGACTGATCAGCAGCCTAACCTTAGTTTTTAAAATGAAAATTTAATATTCAATTATGAATCATTATCCATGTTCTCTTGACACCTCAAATCATTTCACTTGATCATTGTTTATTCTCAGTATTGTCAATATGACTTGCTGAGCTAGTTAGCTCATTTGTGCGATTTTGTTTATGTTTTTTCTAGTTAAGAAGGAACCTGTTGGTAGCGAGGATCCCTAATCCAGTGCGAGAACTAGGGATCCAGGTTGATCGAGTTAAGCTAGCTGATAGCTTTTGAGATAGTTTAAGTTTATAAAGTTTGTAATGATGTTTAATATTCAGTTGTAAGTTTGAATAGTCAGGATTTAGGCATTTGTAATATAAGTGTGTGTGTGTGGCTTGTGTACATACTTTAACCCGTTACGGTCTGTGGTAGTTGGTAAGTAGGGTCACTGCATATTATTATTATCTTTATTATTGCTATAAGCAGGTTATCAATAAGGTGTGTGTGGACCCCAAACTTCTGACCCGGGTTTGGAGGGCGCCACAGTATTGGCACTACCTCCTCCACCACATCATAATCAGCCCAGAGCAAGAACTTTTAAAATGATAATGAAGTAAGTTATAAAGAGTCTTAGTGTGATTGCAGGTACGCTTTCCGTGAATTTTGTAGATGCAAAAGTATTGATAGATTTTGGAGCTACAAGATCTTTTATTTCCGAAGAATTCATTGATAAGATATGTTGCGAAATAGAATGGTTGGGCAAGACATTAATTATAAAATTAGCGAATGATGACCAAGTTCTTGTAGATCGATTATGTCCCGAGTGCGATATTGATATAGTCGGACATCATTTCTCTGTGGACTCGATTCCTTTCAAGTTAGGAGAGTTTGATGTTATTTTAGGGATGGATTGGTTAGCTTATCATAATGCTCAGATCGATTGTGCGAATAAGAAAATGAAATTACAAATTGTGGAAAATGCAATGGTAATGTTTAGAGGCGAGAAGCTATAACGCCCCCAAATCCGGGGTCAGAGGATTTGGTCGTCACTATGAAACCACAATCCAAAATTAACCTGTTAAATCAAAATGCAAATGTCAGCGGAAGATATTTAGCATCTGTGACCCCAAACCAATCCAAGATTTTTTAAGGTAACAGTTCTAGAAACAAGAATTCCGAATTCCATAAATAATTTTCACTTCTTTTTTCAAACTCTTTTCAACAAATTTCAATTCAATACTAACCCTCTAGTATAACTTTGAAAAGAAGTATACTAGGCCCAACTATAAAATAACACAATTATAATATAATATAATATATACAACTTTTCATAACAGAACTTACACTAGCCCGCAACCCTGGACCAACCACCTTCCAATAGCTTCTTCTTTGCTTCCTCGAATTACGCGGCTAAATAGCGCAAGCTAATCCTCACTAGAGGTTAAATTTAAAAATAGGCAAGTATGAGCGGAAAAAATGCTCCGCAAGTTCATTATAACATATATAGAATCTTTTTGATATAAAACCGACATCTGTAATAGAGCAGAACCTTTAAAATCATAATTTGCTGAATTAGAAAATTTATTATCAAATCGGATAATTATTTTTCAACTGAAATCAAAACCCTTTGGACATTTTCCAGCGAAATGCTCCAGCAATACTTTGAATCTTAACGAGAATAAAACTCATAAAATTGTGTTTACGGAAATATCATAAACAACAATAACATGAAACAATGATTATGGACTGAATCACAACCTTTGTTCAAAACCGAACTCTTGATATTAATACTCATTTTGTTGTCATATCAAATTAGATATCCATACGAACTTTGATGCTCACAACATCCCATACTTAAGTCAACATCAATAATCTATAATAATACCATATTTGATATTTAACAACAACGTAAGTATCATCATAAATCAGAAACTGAATCAAAACCACATTTCACCTTTTTATACAAAACCAACACTTGATAAACTATTCCTTATAAGATTATCAAAAGCATTATAATAATTTAGATTGGAATCCTTAAACGACGGTGTGTTGCCGCCGGTAATCAGCTGCGGAGCAATACCGGTATGCCGAAGCATATCCAACTAAACAAAGGGGTACCCAAGGCACATATCGGCCTAACAAGGTGTTATATCCCGTATAACATATAGCTCATGTTGGACCACTGTCAAGGCCTCTTACGCAACCATCCAATCTTAAAAAACATTTTATTGAAAGGGGTCATAATACTCGACACCCTTATAAACTTTTATTCCCCCATTCACTTGGGTAGGAATACTCGCAAAACCAAATCATTTTCCTCAACATTCAAAACATTTATAAATCCATTAATTTGATAAGTAAAATCACTTAGCTATTCTGAACATAGAATAACAGAAGAGTATTTTCATGATAATTCGGCGATATATAAAACATTTATCTATTCTGAACTGAGAATAAGGAAAGCAATACTTGCATAATAGGATTCAAAATAAATATCACTTGGATAATAAGTGATGATAGGAATACTTTCCTTTGGGTTTTTAGCAGTTATTCGCACTCGCAATGACGCATCTATTCTGACATTCTGTCTCAAGACATCACCTTCCTTCTTTTCAACATTTTACCGATATGTTGCTCCCACGATTGCTAGAAGCTAGATATCCAATACCATTTCATCTCATTATTTATCCAACATATTGGCCTGATCAACTCGAATGATCCACATCTATAATTAAAAGATATAACATTAATCGTCTAAACGATAATTACTCGACCAACTGCACTTCAAAACCCTATCGTCTACCCATATGATAGCTCACGCATAAAGAAAATAGTCAAACACAAAACTCTTGACCCACACAAGCATGTAATTGACATAGCACGTAAACACATAACTCACTCAGTACGTTTAAAATTGAAATAAGATCAAAATACGTCTTTTGGTAAATACGCGACTCAGAATTAACTTACAAAATAAACGATCTTTCGAAACAAAAAGGATTTGGGTCTCGAAAGTATTTTTAATGAAAGCGTAATATTTTTCTGAGTCTATACGCGTTTATTTTGTATCAAATGGACGAACGGTTTATTTATTACGAATAAAATAAAATATAAACAGGAATAAATCAATTAATAATAATTAATTGATTTTTAAATACCAAAATATAATTTTTAAAATCTTGAAAACAATCTTTAGGATTTATTTGAATTAATTATAAATAATTGTATTTTATTTAACTATTTATAAATAAAATTAATTGATTAAATGAATTAATCAATTAATTAAATCTATAAATAATCAATTAAAACAAATTATAAATAATTAAAGCAAATATGGATTTTTAAAATAATAAAAGAAATATTTTTTTTGGAATTTAAAACAATTATAAAAATAATTTTTAGAATTTAAAATAATAAATAAATTGGAAATAAAATGAATGATTTTTGAAAAAAAAATGAATTTTGAATTATTTATAAATAGAAAACACTAAAAACAGTTTTTCAGGTTTGGGTGATGGGGGGAAAAGATCAAAAGCGGGTCACATTTACAGAAAAACGGGTCTCCATGAATAACACCGGGTCGGGTATGAGCACCCACCAGTGTTTGCAGATTCCGGCCCGAAAAATTTTCCGGCCAAGCCCCGATGAGACCCCAAAACGACTCGGTTCGTACAAGATCTCAGTTCGAAATTAACCTACCATCCTCCTGCAACTCAAATATCATTACAGAAAACAAAATCAAGGCTAGAATCATGATATCCGATCACTAACTCCATTAAAGTCGGCGAAACCTTGAGTTTCCCGGCGAGAAATTTGAATCCATCGATTTAGCAATAGAATGAACAAAATAATAGTGTAAATCGATTGTAAATGACATTGAGAAGCTAATTACCACATCAAAATCACTCAAATATTGCTCTATCAAAAACCCCCAAATCGGGGTATGAATCTTAAAATACGAATTTAAAATTTACCAATAGTTTAAACAATTTGATGGTTAAAATAGGTAGGGTGGATCAAGGGCTTCACAACGGTTACAAATACTTGTGATTTGGTGTTCAATATCAACTTCAAATTTGACTTCGATTTTCAGAATTCTTCAAGAAAACAAAGAACAACTTTTTAAAGAATTTTCAGAATATCAAACCCCAATTACTATGTGTTATTGAACTATATTTTTGAAGTATAATATATGAAATTGACCAGAAAAACATGCTCTACAACATGGAATCATCAAAACAATCAGATAATCACGTCTACAGAAATTCATATTTTATTCACTAAATAATTCAATTTAAAATAATTAAATAAGAAAATCACCTTGATTTCTGCACTGAAATGGTTGGTTGAATCAGAAAGTATCTTTCGAGAACTTCGATTTGATATATTGCACGCCCAAATCGGAGTTCGATATTGCATTCGTTTGTGCGTTTTATTTTCAAGAATGTAACGAATAATTAAGGGTTTCTCTGTAAATTCTATATTGTTACTGACTGATTATGATTTAACGAATAAAATGAAATAAGAAAAGGGCTATATATATTTATGGAATTATAAGTTCATGTTGGATCGTTAAATTAGTTACTTAGCAGCAAAGTAACTGTAAAAACGATATGATTTAATACCCGTATTGGATAATTATCCCAACCAGATCTTTTATAAAACACTTTATACGAAAATAATGTAATATTATCCCATCTTTCGAGAATACGGGTTTTGTTGTTTTATCAAAATAATTATCGTATCGAAAATTGTACACCGGGACGCGTACGAGTCAAACCGTAATCCGGATCGAAAGAGTTAAAACACGGAAAATGTCCGGAATTACCAAATTAGGTTAGGAAGGAGTTTTTGGAAGAGTTTTGGGTTGTAAAAATGTAAAAACAATTGAGGTTGGATGATTTCCGGTTTAATAAAATAATTTTGTAATTATTCAAAAAATAAGTATTAAATCCATAAGTCCTTATAAAATCATATAACGATCCGAAAATTATCAGAAAAATACCATAATTATCTATACTTTATTCTGGACATATAAAAATTAGAATACTCAAAGTATATCAAATATAAATGTCCAATACATCAACTCCAATTACTAGATAATTCCCTAAAATTTACATAAAAATCACATAAACAATTCCAAATAATAATAATAATAATATTTAAAAATAAGGGATATTACAGAAGCAGCGAAAGAAATTCCTGACCACAATGCAGACCAAACGATTGCTACGATAGGGATGTGAAGTGTATTTAGCCTATGTATTGGATACGGAAAAGGAAAGTCCCAAGATAGAAGATATTCCGGTTATATGTGAATTTCTCGACGTTTTTCCAGATGAACTTCCAGGGTTATCGCCGGACTGAGAAATTGAGTTTACTATCGATTTAGCGCCAGGTACGGAACCAGTTTCGAAAGCTCCATAACGGATAACACCGGTTGAAATGAAAGAATTGTCGACGCAATTACAAGATCTTCTGGATAGAGGAATTATAAGACCTAGTTTATCCCCATGGGGTGCACCAGTGTTGTTTGTGAAGAAGAAAGAAGGCAACATGCGACTATGTATCGACTATCGTGAACTAAATAGGCTGACTATCAAGAATAAATACCCTTTACCATGAATCGATGATTTGTTTGATCAACTGAAAGGAGCCACATGGTTTTCCAAGATAGACTTAAGGTCAGGAGACCATTAATTAAAGATCAAAGCTGAAGATATTCCCAAGACTGCTTTTCGTACCAGATATGGACATTATGAATTTCTCGTAACGGCATTTGATTTGACCAACGCGCCAGCAGCATTCATGGATTTGATGAACATGGTATTCAAGAGATACTTGGGATAAATTTATGATATTATTTATTGATGACATCTTGCTTTACTCGAAGACTGAAGAAAAACATGCCGAGCATCTGAGGATTGCTTTGGAAATTTTAAGAAAGAAATGGCTTTATGTGAAGTTCTCGAAATGCGAATTTTGGTTAAAAGAAGTACAATTTCTATGGGAATATCATCAACATGGACGAAATTAAAGTTGATCGAGCGAAGATTGAAGCGGTACTAAATTGGGAAGGCCAAAGACACCGACGAAAATCAAAAGTTTCTTGGGATTGGCAAGTTATTATAGAAGATTTTGTGAAGATAGCTACGCCACTAACCAAATTGACTCGAAAGAATGAAAATTTTGTATGGGAGGACAAGTGTGAAGAAAATTTTCAAGAACTGAAAAATTGGTCAGTAACTGCATCGGTACTCGTGTTACCAGATGAGCAAGGAGATTTTGTCATTTACAACGATGCTTCATATCATGGACTGGGATGTGTATTGATACAGCATGGTAAATTATTGGAAAAGATTCGAAGATATCAAGAAGAAATGATAAGTCAAGACGACGACAATTTGATTGAAGAAGAAATCACAACTCAGAAAGATAATGAAGGAATTTTACGCTTTTTATCAAGAATCTGGATACTTAATGTGACAGAACTGAAGGAAGAAATACTACGATATGCTCATAGCTCAAAATATTCCATACATCTAGGAAGCACAAAAATGTATCGAGATCTTAAAGAAAACTTTTGGTGGCCAAATATGAAGAAAGAAATAGCAGAATGGGTAAGTAAATGCTACACATGCCAGCGAGTTAAAGTGGAACATCAATGTCCAAGCGGATTACTACAACCACTGGATATTCTAGAATGGAAATGGAAATATTTAATGATGGATTTTATGGTAGGACTTCCAAGAACCAGAGCGAATCATGACGCAATTTGGGTGATTATTGATAGACTAACGAAGGCATCACATTTTCTACCAATCAATGAAAGATTTTCACTCGACAAGTTAGTATATTTATATCTCAAGGAAAATGTGATGTGACATGGAGTCCCAGTATATATTTTATCTGATTGAGATCCGCGTTTCAATTCAAGATTTTGGAGGCCATTTCGAGAATGTCTTGGAACCAAATTGGATATGAGTACCACTTATCATCCACAAACCTACGGATAAAGTGAAAGAACTATCCAAATAATCGAAGATATGGCGCGCATATGTACGATTGATTTTGAAGGTAGTTGGGACAAATATTTACCGCTAGTCAAATTTTCTTACAATACCAGCTATCATGCGAGCATTGGAATGCCACTCTATGAAGATTTTTACGGAAGAAAATGTAGATCACTTGTATATTGGAATGAAGTTGGGGAATATAAAATTTTGGGTCCAGAATTGATCCAACAAACCAAGGAGAAGATCGAACTTATCCGAAAGCGACTTGAAGCAATGCATGATCGACAACGCAAATACACGGATCAAGCCAGGAAAGATATGGACTATCAAGAAGGAGAACATGTATTACTCAAGATATCTCTATGGAAAGGATATACTAGATTTGGCAATAAAGGCAAATTAAAGACACGATATGTTGGTCCATTTGAAATTTTGAAGAAGGTCGGGAAAGTTGCTTACGAATTATCCTTACCGCCTCACATGCAACATATCCATAAAATATTTCATGTGTCAGTGCCTAAGCGATATAATCCGGATTCCAGACATGTAATAGAATATGAGCCGATAAAATTTCGACCTAATTTGTCTTATATAGAACAGCTAGTAAGAATTCTAGATCGGCAAGAAAGAGTGTTGAGGAATAATTCCGTACCTTTAGTACGAGTTTTGTGGAGAAATACTATGGTAGAAGAGTCAACCTGGGAACTTGAAAGTGAAATGTTAGAAAAGTATCCCCATTTGTTTTCATAACAAGATTCTGAGGACAGAATCCTATTAAGGGGGAAGGATGTAACGCCTAGGAAATTACGCTTGTATTATATCGTATTAATGATAAATTATGTGTTTTAATATGTCATTTATGTGTAATTAGCTATGAAACCCTAAATGCTATGTGCTATGTGTATTCCGTATTGTTAAGGTATTTTCCGGGTATTTTTCGGATATTTTATTTCGTATTTACAGCCTTCGTATCAAAAGATATACGACCCGAACTATGATTTTATGGCTGATATTTCAAATAAAATAATTGCCCTTATTTTTCATAAAACGGCTTGTACCATCGCGTTATTCTGAACATCTAGATATTTTATAAATTTTCTCTTTTCGCGAAAAATGACTTTTCCGGGCCCCATTGGGTGTCGAAAACCCCACAAAAATCACATTTTTATTTTTATAAAATTATAGGACTTTTATTTGTACCAGTTCTTTTCAATTTTGAATTATTCACAATTTTTGGGAATTTTTGGCATATATATTGTATATTTAAAATATTTTAAAATTAAATTTTAATACCCAAAAATTATAAAATTAGGGGCCTATTAATTTTAAAAGATGTATAATTAGGGCCTTAATTTTAATTAGGATTATTATTTTAACAATTATAAATAGCCTAATTTTTATTTAATTATTATTAATTAATTACAGATAATCAGAAAATATTTATAATTCTCTGAAATTTGGGTTAGGTATTCCAGGGTCGGGTCGAAGATTTAACCGTGATTTCAAGCTGATTTCTGCATCAAATCGTGTGATTCAAGTACCCAAATTGAAGGTTTTGATCTGTTCTTTCTAATTCTATCATGAATTTCAAGTTTTAATTCGTTATTTTTGATTTTTGATTTCTAGGGTATATACCCGATCTGGCAATTTTTGATTTTAGGGTTATTAGGATGATTTGATGATTGGTATAGCTTTATCTGATGATTTACAATCGATTTATGGTGTTTAATTGAACAAACGATTCGTGGATAGTGATATTCGATTACTAGGGTTTATGTTTAATTTTGATTTTTACGTTTTTGATTTTGAGAAAGCTGAGGTATACAGGGTGTTAGGGCTTTGATTATGTGATGAACAAGCTTTGATTTGAGCTATTAAAATCAAGGTTTCATGTACGAATGACGAAAACCGATACTTGGTCGGAGTTAATGTCGGTTTGATCGGAGAGGTTGATTGGAGGATTATTCCGTGATGTTGTTGCCATAATTGGATTGCCATAATGATTTAGATTTGATACCAACTTAAACATGAACCAAACGATTCTGTTTTCGGCCTGAAAACGGCTGGCCGGAAGTTACTCCGGCGGCCGGATTCTGGGAAAAATCCGGCGTGTTCTTCACGACCCGGATTTTGACCCATTTGACCCGATTGAATTACCCGGTTTTAATCCAATTTTGTCAGAGTTTGGTTTCTGACTAATCATTCTGGATTTTTTTTATTAATAATAAAATCAATTTTATTTATTTTATTAATTGATTAATTAATTATTTTATTAATTGATTTATACTGTAAATAATTCCAAAATATTTTCTAAAAATCAGAATTAATATTTTCTTAATTATTTATTTATTATTTATTAATTATTTAAAAATGATTAATTATTTTTATAATTAATCAAATAATTTCAATAAATCATAATAAATTTATTTTAATTCTAAAAATATTATAGAAAAATCATTTTTAATTCTGATTTTTCCGATTTTTCCCAAATAATCATTTAAAAATATTTTTAGGGTTTAATAATTAATAATTATTTATATTGTACAATAAATTGATTTATCTGTATTTATTAAATAATAATTGAACTGTTTACCCGATTCGGGCGAAACGAAAACCCTTTTACTCAGAAAAATGATCTATTTTCATTAAAAATATTATTAAATCCTAGTTTCTTGTAAAAGCGAGTTGACTTTCGATATTTAATTACTTGTAAGCCTTATTGCGTCTAGAGACGTGTCCGATAAATCCTGAAAAATAGGAAACAAGTAAGATAATGATTAGTTAAGGGAATGGTGAGTCGATTTCGATTCTAAAAATTATTTTAACTCTAGAATGGCTATGTGGCTTATGTGCATTACCTATTAATTGAGTCTTATTTGTTAATACTTGATATACGGGATGACTAAATAAGTCTATTTCTTTGATAGAAGCGAAACCATCAAGGCGAGTCGAGCCGGAGATAGACGACGGTGAAGTAATTGGAGTAAATCGCGTGAAAGGCAAGTTTTTCCCCTATTCTAATTTCATAATAGTGAAATTAATTCAGATTCTTATTGCACTTGCACACTTTTGATTCCTGTTCACAAACATGAATACATAATTGTTATTCCTTAGTTCATATTTCATTCTGATTCCTGATTTCTCTGAATTCGTTGAATCCTCTATTTATATTACAATAACTATACACGTATATTGATATATTCTGGTGTTGAAATATATCAAAGCATACCGATTGTTCCGGTTTCTCCTCTATGGACTGGATAGTGACGATTGGGATTAAGTATACACTTGATACTAAGGACCGAGACTTAACCGGATCATTGAGTTGGGCCGTAAAGCCGGGTACCCGAATGGATCTATATAGTGAGATATATCTGCACTGTATCCTGGATGATCAGCAGGATATAGGTGCAAACTTGTGTCCAGTTTAATTCATTTGTATTCGCCAATAACGGCCTTCGTTATTTTATTGCGAGGTTATGTCTTTGCGGATATAACCAGGTTATCGGTACATTTAATTTACTATAACACTGTTGATATAATACGGACTTGTTGAGCAACTTATGCCTCACCCCTTTTCTTGTTGTTATTCACCTTATTATTTTTAGTTAAGAAGGAAAATGAAACCTATCAGGACTCGAGTGGTAAAGAAGTGAGTCAAGCCGGGGGATCGTCTCATACCAAAGGTGTTGATCCCAATCCAGGAAGAAAGCTTTGAGTTGCTTGAGCAGGTGTAGTGTAGATAGTTAATGAGTATGTTTGAATAAATGAGAAAAGTAGTTTAAAACTTGTAAGACAATTATTTATAATAAAGAGAATTTATGAAACTTTAAATTTGGTTTGTAATAGAGTTAGATAGTGGTTCTTGTTTTCATACTTCAACCTAAAAAGATCCTGGTTAGTATCAAAGGGGTTTAGATATATCTCTACTCAAATAGCTTACAGGTTTTACGGGTCTGGAGATTAGCTAGTAACCCCCAGACTTATACCCCGGGTCTGGAGGGAGTTACAAACATCATTCATGTCATCTTGGCTGGGACAGTCATCATCTTCAGTCATTAGCCCTTTTCCCTTGCTCAAGTCAGATCTGCTTTCACAAACATTGTTGTTTGGTGCAGCTTTAACAATTTCAACCTTCAACTCTACCACTCTCTCCTGCATAGCTACCAGTGCCACTGATCCACCTTTCTTTATTCCTCTTTCTATCATTTCATCCTGTTCTATTTCAAGTTCATATGTCTTTAGAATTCTGTACAGTCTCTCAAGAGTAAAATTCTTGTAATCTGGTAAATTTCTAAAAGAGAATGTGATTTGCTTCCACTCTTTTGGTAAAGACCTCAGGAATTTTAGGTTGAAATCCTTGCTTTGGTAGACCCTTTCGTAAAACTTTAGACCATTCAATAGTTTTTGAGATTTACTGAAAATGTCACTCAATGACTCACCATCTTCAAAGTGAAAATGGTCATACTGTTGTATGAGAAGTTGCATCTTTTTTTCTCTTACTTGCTCAGTTCCCTCACATAGCACTTGAATAGTGTCCCAGACATCCTTAGCAGTTTTGCAGTTTATGACATTGTTAAACATTTCTTGATTAATGCCATTAAAAAACTGTTCATGGCCTTTTTGTCTTTGTGAACTGCTTCAATGTCTTTATCAGCCCATTCTAAATTTGGCTTTGGGACAGTTTGCTCATTTCCAGTTGCATCTTTAACATCTGTTGCAACAACATGAGGTCCATTCTCTATGCACTTGACATAGCCTTCATCTTGAGAGAGTATATGAAGGTTCATCTTCACTTTCCAGTGATGATAGTTGTCTTTGTCCAGAATTGAAATATTTACACCAACGTCCTTCCTGCTCATATTGTCTAATTACTCAGATCTTTAAACTTTTTGTATGTTTAGAGCTTTCTCTGATACCAATTGTTATTCCCTAACAATATAACAACATAATTTCCCAGGGGGGGGTTGAATGAAATTCTGGTTTCTTTTTACTTTAATGAAAAATTCTTTCTTAAATATACAATTGTGTTTGAATATGTAAGAGTGCGGATTACGATTAAAAAGTATCCAATAATACAAAATAAATAAACAAGTGTTTAAAAACTTAACACAAAATAAATAAACAAGTGTTTAAAAACTTTCTGGTGGATTTGTATTTCTTGTATTTCCACCAGAGACGTATATCTTGAGAAAATTACTGTGATGCAAGAATGCACATAACTGCTTAGAAGTATTACAACTTAGAACTTGAGAGTGCTAGAAGATACAGCTTATAAAGACTCTCTAATTGATTTCTTATAATTCTTAGTTCTAAAATACGTGCTACACTTGGTTTATATATCACCAAGTTATAAGTGCAATAAGACAAAAATATTCCTATCACCTAAGTCCAATTCATATGCTTCTTTATTTCTCTGTCCAATGCAATCCAAGTTAAATACATCATCTTTGAACGAGCTTGTCTTGCATGGAAATAGAAATGCTTTTTTTTTCTTCTAACACCTGCAAACAGGCTGCCACATATCTTTTGTACACTATCAACCCATGTGACTCTGTCAGCTTCTGTCAAGTCCCTTTCAACTGCTATCTTTGTTGATTATCCATTGATGCTTCATATGTATTAGCCGTTGACGCTATATTGGTGTCATCCGTTGTAGCATTCTTGATAACATTCGTCGACAACTTTATCTATTTATCTGTTGATGGCTTGACTGGCTTATCCATTAAGGGCATATGAGTTATCTGTTGAAGCTTGTGGAATCATCCGTTGAAGCTTTATAGATTAGCATAAAGTTGTTTCCATAGCAGTTGATACTCTTTCACTTATGCAAAATTACAAGGCACTTTATATTTATAATTAACCAACCTATTTTATATATCTTGATAGTAATCAACATGACTTAGAAACTACTTAAAAAACTACCAATTCCCCTAGCGATTCTAGTGTACAAAATGTGCTTCATACTTATTTATATAAGCTACTCCTTCAACGGATAAAGAACTGTGGTTATCCGTTGAAGGCTACAAATGACACTAAATAAATTTACAAAGGTGTTTTGGTGAATTATCATCAACACTATAACATATTCCTAAAAAGGACTATATACCTGAGGATCTTTCATCAATTGTGAAAGATGTAAAAGTTAGACATCTTTTGTAAGCAGTCTTGATAGTGACATTTTCAATAGGGTGAATGAATACAAAAACGCCAAGGAAATTTGGGACACTTTAAAGGTCTAGTGTCAAGGCACTACCACTATCAAGGAAAATAGTAGGAGAATACTCACTCGGGAGTATGAACACTTTGACTTAATAGCTGGCGAGTCCTTGACTAAAATCAATGTCAGGTTTCAGAAATTGATGAATGATTTGTCACTGGTTGACAAAGAATATGATCCAGAAGATTCAAACTTGAAGTTTCTTCTTGTGCTCCTTGAAAGTGGTACTTGGAAGTCACATCAATAAGAGACAACTATGATCTTGATGAGACATCTCTGGATGAGATTTATGGGATGTTGAAAACTCATGAACTGGAGATGGAGCAGAGAAGCAAGAGGAAAGGGCCTAGATCAAGACAGGTTGTACTAAGGGTTGAAGAAAAGCCAAGGGAGAGAGCTAGGAGAAAGAGCCATTGGAAAGGAAGGGTTATGATTGCAAAGTATGATACTGACTCATCAATCACTGATGATGATCCAAACTCTGAAACTGACTCAGACTCTGAAAGTAATCATGGATATGATGAAGAAATTCTACAGATGGCTGCTCTCTTAGTTAAAAGCTTCAAGAAGATGGCCTACAAAATTTTCAAGAAAGGAAAAAGGTTTTCCAGGAAAGACACTGGTTCCTCAAACTCTGATATGAGGAACTACAGAAGAAACTCTTATGAGAAATAGTCAAAGTCACGAAAAATTGACAAGTAAAAGATAAAGTGTTATAATTATGGTGGATTTGGACACTTTGCAGCTGATTGTAGGAAGCGAAAAGCTGAGAAGAAATAAGAATTGGGATGATACATAAGAATCTGATGAAGGTGTCAACTATGATCTTATGGCAAATGCTGATAGTGAATTTGAGACTACTGAGTTGAAGGTACCTCAAACTACTCTTGCTTTTGTTAGTGATGATATCCATAAATTAATGCTATTTTTATATCACTGCATGCTAGTTATAGGGATCAAATACTTGAAAATGCTAGGCTCAAAATTGAAAACTCTGACTTAAAAAAAATAGAAATGATTATCTAGAAGCCGAGTTGGTTTTCATGTTAGAAACTCAAAAAGAAATAGATGATGCTTCGTATGTTAAAGATAAATCATTAGAAAAACATATTGAAAAAAGAATTAGCTAAAGAAAGAGAAGTTATCAAGATTTCGACTAATTCAGGAAAATCAACTCAGAGTTTAATGGAAAGTGGTCATTGGGGATCATGATTAGGTAATGCTAATAAATCTAATTTAGATGAATTAAATAAAAAAGAAACTGAGAAGGTCAAACCAATAGATGCTGATAACAAGGTAAAAATGAACAAGTCTCAGTTAAAACCTCTTAAGTTTAATTTAAGCGCTGATGTTGTTAAGTCAGTAAATATTGGTTTAATGACTCAAAAAAGGTTAAGCAAAAGTTCAAGGAGTTAAAATGAAAAACAAGGAAAAATATTCTTGGAAGAATAGAAACGGAAAATGTAATATCCGGAATATATCGTGTAATTATTTGTATCAATAAATAATTATTATGAGATTATTATGTGAATTTTTGGTGAATTATCTGATGATTGATATTGATATTTGGATGTTTGTATGTGATAAAGTGTAATTATTTTAATTTTAATGTGTCCAGAATAAAGTGTAGATAAATATGGTATTTTTCTGGGTTTTTTTTATTGTATATGATTTTATAAGGATTTATAGATTCAATAAGTATTTTCTATATAAATTATGAAACTATTTTATAAAGTCGGGAACCGTCCAACTTCAACCATTTTTGCGTTTTTACAACCCGAAACTCTTCAGAAAACTCTTTCATTACCTAATTTGATTATTCAGAATATTTTCCATATTTTGACTTTTTCAATCCGGAGTATGGTTTGACCCGTACGTGTCCCGACACAAAAGTTTCGATACAATAATCATTTTATTGATCAATAGAACCTGTATTCTTAAAGACGGGATATTATTACATTATTTTCGTATAAAGTGTTTTATAAGAAGCCCGGTTTTGATAATTATCCAAAACAGGTATCAAATTGGATCATTTTTGTAGTTACTTAGCGACTAAGTAATCTATTTTTCGATCCAATATGATCCAACGAGTATTTTATTACGTGTTAAATGGATTTATATTAAAAGTATACTATCCAGTTAATTTAGGGAGTGACTTATTTCGTGAAAAATAACTTTTCCGGGCCCCTACCAGGGCGTATAAGCCCACAAAAATTCTACTTTTATTTTTATAAAATTGTGGGACTATCAAGTACTCAATATTTTTGCATTGTTGGATTATTCATAATTTTTGGGAATTTTTGACATATTTTTTGTATTTATTGAATTAAAAAATTATTACTCTTTAATTATTAATTTGGGCTAATTATTTTTATTAAATGATATAATTAGGTCCTAAATAATTTTTGGGATATTATTTTTATAACTATAAATAACACTTATTTATTATTTAATTATTATTTTATTATATAAAAATTAGAAAAATAAACAAAAATCTGGAAATCCTCTGAAAAATTGTTCTTAGTATTTTTGAGAATCAAACACAAATTTGAAGGTGATGCCGGCTTCAGATTTTGATGTTCTAGTAACTAAAACGAAGCCTCGATTTGTTCTTTCATAATTCATCATCAGAATCATCAAACGATAGGTAATTTTTCAATTCTTAATTTTAGGGTTTATGTTCGAATTGGGGGTTTTTGATTCTGGGGTTATTACTTGATTTTGATGTTTGATTAAGCTTCCTGATAAAATTTACAATTGATTTGTATATTTAATTGTGACAACTGATTCCCAGAATTGGTTATACATAATTCAAGCTTTAATTTATGATATGATTCGTCGAGTTTGATGTTGTTTTTGTCGCGGTCGTGTTTTGGCCGGAGTTCTCACCAGCGTACCTCAAATATCACCGGAGATGGTGATTCCCTTCGTACCTATTATTTTTGTTGATGATTCTGGGTTACAGGTGTCGTATGGAATGATTTTGGCTCAACAACGAAGTTGAACAACGACATTTTCGTATTGATCGAAGCCTGGCCGGGAAACGGAACTCCGGTGGCCGGTTTTATGAATTTCCAGATTCTGGTTCGTGTTCTTGTTTTCCATCGACCCGTTTCCTTGACCCGGTCCAACCCGTTTTACTTTTAGTCTTACCCGCTTTTGATATGATTTCCCCCGAACCCCACTCCTATCAACTGTTTTTGGAATTTTCTTTTTGTAAAATAATTCAAAACATCTTATTTTAATTCTTAAAATCAATTTAAATTTAGATTTTAATTTAGTTAATTATTTTAAATAATTAACTAAATTATTTTAAATTCATAAAATTATTTTCTTTTATTATTTTCGAAAATCTAAATAGGATATAATTATTTGTAATATATTTTAGTTAATTATTTTTGGATTCCCTCGTTTGATGCGTAGATGGAGTAAGTGCATTTTTTATTACAGCGGTTTTCGGCATAGGGAAGAATTTAGTGAGAAACTATTGAGCAAGATCCTCCCAAATAGTAATAGAGCCGGGTGGTAGAGAATGTAACCAACACTTAGTCTTATCCAACAGAGAGAATGGGAAAAGTCTCAGCTTAATAGCATCTTCAGTAACTCCATTGAACTTGAAAGTGTCGCAGATCTCGATGAAATCCCTGATGTGCATGTTGGGATCTTTTATAGGAGAACCCCTAAACTGAACTGAGTTCTGTATCATCTAAATCGTGCTCGACTTGATTTCAAAGGTGTTAGCCGCGATGGCTGGCCTGATAATGTCATTGATCTTTGGCTTAGAATAGTCCATCAAAGCCTTTGGATTCGCTGCTTGATCTCCCATTATGACTAGAGTTTCTTCTTCAGCTTTCTCTTCAACAAAAACTTCTTCAACCTTCTCTTCAACAAGAACTTCTTCAACTACTTCCTCCACTTTATCTAGTGTTCTCTTGCGAGACCGAGAACGCGTATGATTACACGCTCGCCAGAGTGCCTGAAACACAACAAGGAAACAAGTAAGTAACAATGTCCGAGTCAATAAACTTTAACGACCACTGATGACAAACACATAAACTAAAAATTATCATTGAGTCCCCGGCAGCGGCGCCAAAAACTTGTTAGGACGAAAACAAGCGTTAATATTCACGCAAGTATACGCGATCGTAAGTAATATAGAATTAATTCTAGTTCGTTCCCATAGAGACTGGTTTAGGTTAATTTCAATTAATGCACTTGTGCAACAATGGTATGGTTATTATTCAATGCTAAGACGAATAACAAATTGGGTTTGTTTATAACTAAGATTATTAACTAACATGCAACTAATGAAGAGAGTAAAAGGTTGATTTACTTATATAACACATACATGGGATCCTAACTTCATTACTACTTCATTCAATAGCCTTGTTGTTCTTAACCTTAGCATGCAATGGTGATGATAATAATCAGATAACACGAAACTAGTAAACGCCAACTTTTGTTATACGAATACCCTACTACCAGACATCCACAAAAGAGATAGAAGCTGAATATACACCAATTATCTTGAGACCCTATATGTCTATAGAATTTGACAATATAACGGTTTAATGAACAAGTTATCTATCGTGATTACATAGGGAAAGTAAGATGGTTAAAATTACCTAAGAATCATGCATAACAAATACATGAACCTATGCTAGCATGGCAAGTTCTAAACCTCTAAATTCACTGTCGCTTCATTAGAGATTAACACGCTATCTTATAAGTTTGCGATGCTCATAAGACGAATAAGCACAACCAATAATACGATATCATACAATCACCACATACTAAGTTATCAAAACATATTAACTATTGAAATCCATAAGTAAATCCTCTAGAACTCCACGATAACGATTAGCCCATAAACGAACTCATCATCACCACAGGTTCCGATGAAAGCATGGTATAATAAACTTGGTCTTTATAAAATTGTTATTCCCAAGGACTAACAATGAGATTTACAGAAGGGGGGTTGAATGTAAATCTCAAAACTTTTTCAAGTTTTGAGCAGTTTCAAAGGCTAAGTGTTTTGATGAACAGTTGTGTGTGAATTGCTTTGGGCAGGTGCAGACAGATATATATAAAAAACACAAATGTAAAGAACACAAAGGCTTTAAAAACTTTTCTGTTGGATTTGTTGTACCACCAGAGATGTGTATTTCAGAAAATCTGTGATTCAAAAGAATTGATCACAGCTGCGTCCTAGTACAAACTACATGATTTTCTCTCTATGTTTTTCTAAACAGCTCTGGAAAATTCACCATCTAATTACTAGCTGCAACTTGGTTTATATATCACCAAGTTTACAAGTGAAGACAAAAGTACAAATATAATTAAAAAGATTCTTCACATGTTTCTTCTTCATTTCTCTATCCAATGCAATCTAGGATAATCTGTGAATCTTTGAATACTTCCTTGTTTGCACCAGAATGGAAATGCTGCATTTTCTTGATTCCTCCAAGAGGCTACCACATTCCAATTATCTCTGTCAACCCATGTGCCTCTGTCAGCTTATGAATTGTCACTGTCAACTGCTATTGAACTAAGCATTCATTGAAGCTTTCATCCGTTGATGGCTTTATCCGTTGATGTATTAGCAGTTGAAGCTTTATCCGTTGATGCACTCATCAGTTGATGGATGTTATCCGTTGAAGCTTTAGAGACATCGGTTGAAGCTTTATTTCTCATCCGTTGAAGGCCTTTAATTTATCAGTTGATACTACTTCACTTATACAAAATTACAAGGCATGAAATATTTACAATTAGCCCTCCTATTTGCATATCCACTAGTAGTCAACATGACTTATAATTTCCCACAATCATCTAAGAATTATAACTTAAATACAGAAACTGAAATGTGCTACAATACTAAACTTATTTCTAAGTAAAGCTACTCCATCAACGGATAGCCAGAATGGTCTTATCCGTTGAGGCTACAAACACTAGATTTCTACTTAAGTGTTTTGTTTAACTTATCATCAAACTAATACACATATTCCTAACAATCTCCCCCTATTTATGCCTACACCCCTATTTATGTCTACTACAATTGTAGGCATAAATTCAGGTTTAACTTGATGATAACAAAACACTTAACAAATATATGAACTGAAGTCAAGTAGAAATTCAAAAGTGCTGCAAAAGTGTATATACTGAGATAGAATTGAAGAATTATATTATTTCCAAGGGTGCTCCTTTAGGCTGAGCAGATTATTTTCTTTTCCTTTGATCCCTTGTTTTCTTCCCTAGCCTCCTGTCATTTTCCTCTACTTGGAGTTGGAGTTGTCTGTAGAATTCAACTTTATCTTCTTCACTGATGTCCAACTTAGATTGCATGTCCTTGAGAGTTTCATTACTGGCAATTTTAAGCTGGTCTTCAAGTCTGAAAAATCTTTTGACTCTTTTATTGTCTCTGAACTTCATCAACCAATGAGGTGATTTATGAATTGTAATTCCATGTTCAGGTATGAGTAATGTTCTAGGCAAGGAATTAGACTCCCACCAAGTTTTCCTTATGCTGGCAATCTTGTTGAGAATCTCAGTTTTGGCAGTCCTGGTAAAGCCAGAATGCCTTTTGATAGCTGAGTAGTCTCTAACCAAGGTAGAATAGCCTTCATTCAGAATTCTTTGAAGAGGCCAAGTCCTTTCCTCACTTCCTTTATACTTGAACACTAGCCTTTCTGGGAGCTGTTTGTATGCACTTATTCCCCTTACTTCCTCCAGCTCATCCAGATAGAGTTCAATATCTATAAACTCTTTTATGTCACAAATGTGAACATAATCATCTTTTGAGGCTTGTGGCTTAGGCTTAGGTTTGTATTTCTGAGTGAATTTACTTGAGGTTAGGGGAGGTATAGATTTGTATTTTCTTTTCAGTTTCTTTGGTGGTGGAGAGGTAGTTAGGAAGGTAGGCAAGTTGATGGTGTCCCAATCAATAGCTTCCTCTTTAGGGATGATTGGTTCACCATTGACATTTATACTAGGATCAGCAACAAAAGGTTCAGGAATGGAAGGTAGTGGTTTAGATTTAGATTGGGTTTCTTCAGTGTCATCTCCACTTTTCCTTTTTGTATTGGCCTTCTTTCTGTTCCCTTTCTGCCATTCCTTTCTTTCCTCCACACTCTCACCAACCACATTCCCCATATCCATATTTCTGCTTTCAATCTTGTCTTCTTCACTCTTGTCTTCAATCTTCTTCTTTTCTTCATCCTGACTTGACTTTAGCTGTTTTTCAAGCTTTGCTTGTGCTCTTTTGTCAGCCTTCAGCTTTTTAGCTTCTTCCTTTAACCTCATGGTTTCTTCCCTCTTGGCTTTAGAGAATTTGGGATATCCTTGTATCGCACAGATACTCTTTTCCTCTCTATAAATGATAGCCATATTCATTCTTTCCACTACATCATTGGTCTCTTTATGATTTATGATGCTGCCACCCAAAACTTTGTCTTCATCAGGTTTTGGAAGAGGAAAATCTACTTCTTTTAATTGACTAAAGTTTAGAGGGTTCTTTGTAGAGTCCCTATTGAGTCTAGTGGATGGCTTGAGTACCATGGGTTTCAAATTCCTAAAGGAAGTCTCTCCAACCTTATTCCTCCTTACTGGCTTGTGCTCCATAATGATTGGCTCAACCTTTGTGCTATGTTTCACAGATAATGATTTTGAAGTTGTAGAGCCAAACACCCGTTGCATCCTTTCATCAATTTTTCTCCTTTGCTCCTTCACCTTCATCTTAGCTATTGCTAGCTGGATTAGATCAATTCCATCAAGTTTTCCTTTGATTTGAAGTGTTGGAGAAGTAGTGATGGCAGGAACTAG